>NW_008668878.1:33051-59043 GCF_000695815.1 Acanthisitta chloris
ACTTACTACAGAACAAACTAAGCTGGAGTTCCATAATTGATTTTGAACAATTGAAATACAATGCCCATTTCAACTGTTTATAAATTTATGTTCACCATGCTCTATATGGCTTTTTTGCCATTTGTAAAGTAATCATGTAGAACATGTGATGCATCCAGTGGAAGGAGAAAGAAAAAAAAATTAAGCACCACAGACAACACATATCATCACAATAAGGTTTATTTAAAGAAGTGGAAGCTGCTTAACCCTCTCTTTATTTAACTTATTCAGCTGATATCTCCAACTACATTGAAAGAGCACAAAAGCACGAAAATTTGCACAAATCGTTACAAGCAGCTCTTCTGAATACACAATTTTTGTTTCCTCATGATACTTATATTTAAACAGCTGCTGCTTTTGCAGGCAGTCCTGGGTGCTGTCATATTCCTTGCATGGAATTACATAATCATGTTTGTGCAAGAGGGTTTTATGAAAAGTATAAAAAGATCAAATAAATTTAGCCTTAAATTTTGAGTTTCCCAAGGGTGAAGACTCGCAAGGACAGAAACACTCCCTTAAAAACAGGGACTGGCAAAAAAATGTATAAATCAAGAATATTTATATCCTATACAGACAGGAGTATAAACCAGGAAGAATAGCCATAAAGCCTGCAACAGTTCTGTCCTTTCAAACATACTACTTATCTCAGAACAAAATCTACAAAGTATAAAAAATTAGTATACATTATTCTATAATTAAGCATAATCAAGGAACACAAGCATCTGCAGTCAGCTACTACCTCACATCCTCCTGCATAGTTAAGATGCATTCACATATGCCATATTTAATAACATTTTGTCTTCCTTGAGCTTGTATTACTACCGATGCATATTCCTAAGAAATCCTGGAAAAGTCCTACGTAAAACTTGCCTAAAATTTCCAGTTTGTTTGCAGGTAAGCCAAATTCACGTGAATGCACCGATCTGACCCTCAGTGAATTTGAAGATATTTTTACATTATCTTCAGTCTTCAGAATGCACACAAGGTATAATGGTCATAGCATTTTCTTTCCCAAGGTCCGACTGGTCAAAGTAAAGCTGCAGGATCTATGATAAAAAGGGTGATTAAGGATTTCCTAATATAATTATGTACCCCAAAATTTAAATGAACAATGCAGTTTTATCATGAAGAAATAAATCTATGTGCCTATAGTGATTATGTTTCAACAGCAATTATAGCCTCTATCCTGTCTACACCATCTACTTAATATTTCTCGGTTTCTGAGATCTCTAGTTTTCTATGTTTTAGAAGGCAAAAATTCCAACCAAACTTCACATAGCCCCAGCACAAACAAATAACCTACAGCCAGGAGATGCTTATCTAACAAAATCGTGGCCCAGATAGTTAGAATCAAAAGAGAGTAGTCAGATATTGCAGTTCCAGGAGAATCCCATGTGTCATAGCTTCTAAAATATCATTACTTAGAGCCATAAAGGATGGAAAAATTATGTGGCAACAAGCATAATATAGTTTCTAAAAACACATAATTTGCTACAAAAATAAGAAATTCAAGGCTGTCCTTAAAATACAGATCTTGTATTCTTATAACACAGAAGCAACAATGTGGATGAAGGTTGCAACACATTTATGGTAATGAAACATGAGATAATGGAGGTGATGTATTGACATAATTCAGAAACAACCATACACAACAGTACAGATGACACAGACAGTTAATCTTTTCCCATCTGAATATTCCAATCCATTATTGCTCCTGATGGACAGAACAGCCACAGTAAAATTGTTAAATAGAGAAAATTGTAGGCATTGTTTCCCTTAGCAGTTTACTTTCCTAAACCAAAACAATTTATGTGTACAACAAATATTTGTAAACTGTTGCATTTCAGTATAATGATCTCTTTAAACAGACATGAAGGGTAGAATGTATGCATCATAAATAATGAAATATTATTACAAGTGGTGTTTCATGGCATTCCCCCAATCAATCTAACCCAAAACAAACCAGGTCATTTTTTTGTGATGCAGTTTACAAATTAAAATGTTTGCAGTTCAATAATTTTTAGCCTCTCTGTTGAAACATCAAAAAATTTGTACCTCAGATCACTCACTGAATTATTTGACAGTGGTGCTTGTTATTGTCACTTCAGGACCCATGACATTTGTAATCAGCTCACCAGGCTGGGTTTAAAATAAGTAGCTATTATTTATCTCAGAAGTATTTCTGATGTCTACTTTCCCTATTAAACTTTTCTCTTGAATATCTGTATAGAATACATTCCCTACAGATAAAATTCCCTATCCTGAATGTAAGATTAGATTAAAAAAACCATAAACAAACAACACAAATTTTAGTTGAGGGATATCAAATGATTCTGACTCATCCATATAGCCATTATCTCCTTCAAGTGATAAGTCTTCAGTTCTTACAAAGACATTAAAAAAAGTTCCATGAAACTAAAATTTTCCCATATCTGTGAATGTCCTTTACTATGGGGCAAAATTGCTGGCTTTCTACCTGCCATTTTTCTCTTCCTCTCTGTTATTCTTTTTATTCACGTAGTTAAGTTACTGAGGAGCAACACGTTTCAAAGGACCTGCTGACCACTGTGTGAAACACAAACTGTTTCCTGGACTCTGAGAAAATAGTTTTGCCAAGAATAGGGTAAGCACAAAGTACTGAGTCCAGTGTTTAGCCTACAGAGTTATAAGTGAGAGACAAGACATTTATTTCTTTATTTAATGCTTTTACTTTGAGTGTATAACCTCATGCATAACTCAGAGATAAAGAAACCAATAGAAAATAATTCCATAATCAGATCTTCTACACAGTATCTACTGAAATAGACATAACTCAGTCTGAATATTTCATACAGAAAAGATCCACTCCATTATTTTACCCTGCCAATGAGCTACCTGCAGTCTTCATTTTATCTCACTGAAAAATAACAGCATAATTCTTATAGTTTGGTGAAAGAGGCTAAACAACTTGGCCATAAAACAAAAGCCAGATTGCAAACAAATTTCAAAGAAAATGTAAGTCATGTACCTATCATGTAACATGATTTTCAATTAGATTTTATTCCTGAATATGTCCTCCACAGATGTAAAGCTAGTTTATCAGCTCCAGGTCTTTAGAATACTCTAAATTCTTTGCATATATTGAGAAATAAGAAAGAAGGTATGGCATTCTATTAGTAAACTGTTTTTTCCTCAGGCAGTTTCATTACAAAATAGAATCAATTTTACACTATACTATATTAAAAGTAATTTTGTAGCTCTGAGCTGGCATATCTCTTCACAGTTCTGCTCTAATAACAAAGGCTTCCATGTTCTAATGTTTCAAACACCTTGCAATTGTCCTAAATCTCCACAATCAATGTACTCTTTCTGAGGTTAACGTAGTATACCTATTTAGTTCTTCAATTCTAAACTGGAGGATAATGAATGTCAATACTCCTGTCAGCAATTTAAAATAGCTTGCAGGTATACTGATGCACAGAACTCTTAACAGAAATGCAAATGTTTCAACATATTTCTGCGTAAATTTATTGAAATTTTACGAGTGTATGCAGAGACTAAATGGTTTCATTTTTCCTCTAATTTCATTATATTAGATGTTCAGTCTTCCAGCTGCTTATTATAACTTCTGATCAGCTTTCCCTATTTCCCTTAGTTTTAAATTTTTTGTTTTCCCTTTGGTCTGATTAAACTCTAATTACAATTTTTGTAATAGAAAAACAAAAAAAAAACCCACAAAGCCAAACCAAAACCAATCAAACAAACCCACAAAATAACCCCACCACACAAGCAAACAGTTGTTTTTACAGCATAACTTAATAGCAGTAAACATGGCACTAATGAAAACAACTTCAAACTAAGGAATAGAAGAACCTGGCGCTAAGAAGAAGTAAAAGATTATTCTCCTAGTTAAACACAACTAAAAAAAGGACTTTGTGGCAATTTTCTTGTAGCCTTGTCATATGCAACTTGTTCACAAATTTATCAATTTTTATCTTAAAATTATTTAGGTTATTTGCCTTGTGTTCTTCCCATTGGAAGATTATCCTTTAACCTTACTGATTTAGTCTATTTTCTTCTTATTTCTAATTTAAATATATTCATATCCATTTAATGAAATGTCCATATCTTAAGCTCATTCTTTTCCTCAACTAACTTTGTCCTTTTCCATGTGTTTATCTTTGCAGGTAACAGTCCAAAATCCCTCAAGCTTTGCTACACTAAGGAAACCGCTGGTTTTCTGGAAAATCTTGTCACTTGCCTCACTTTCTGTGACTGACTCAGCCTCACGATTCTGTAAATTACGTGGTAAATATGAGAAAATATGTAGAAAATGCAGTATTAACTATGTTAGAAATTATGGCCTGTATAATCTCTCTATCACTGGTTCTTCTGTAGCCAAATCTCTGCATGGCCCACAGAGAAAGCAACTGTCATGACCCCTATGGTTGAATCATAGGTTCTTAATTCCAGTCAAGTTGACCTATTGTTCAGGTTATTCATCAGTGATGACTTGTGTTATTAAACGTTTGCCTAGGATTTATGTATTTTGGATCTTTGTGCATTACAGGCTTTCTATTTTCAAAAGATACTTACAAGCAACTTGTCATTTTGTGTATATCCTATGTCCTTCTGCATGTGCCTCCTCCACAAATAGTCTGAAATTGTGGCAGTTGATAAGGGCACTATACAGATCCCCAGAACCCATTCTGCAGGAAGTACTAGTATTTCACCAGTTAGTGCTAATGGCAAAGGGCAAGCTAAAGACTCCTTTGTCCATATCAGTGCTTAGACACAACATGAAAGACTGGGTCTTTTCATTCATCAAGAGACCTGCCTAGTTTGTACACCTGTATGTTAGCCAAAATAGCAGCCATCATAGAATTAGTAAATTCTTCTCTCAGTGTTTAAGATTTAAAATGAATGGGAGCCAAATAAACTCAAAGGTGTGTGGCATGGTATTCCCCAAGCTCCTTCCTCAACCAAGAGCATAACTGCAAGTTTTGTATTTAACTTTCCTAACAGCTGACAGTGCTCTGTGATGCACCAATAAAAACACAGAAAATACTAATAATTAAAGGTCTTCTCCATGGGTTCACTGAACTAGCCCGATTGTCAGAATAGATTCTTTGATCAGTAGCACACAAAAAGAACAATGCCATCAGCATAATATCTGCCCAGCCCTGACATTCCCCCCAGCCCTGAGGATTCAGGTATTTCCTTACAAGGTAGGACTTTTTTTTTGTGGCAGAATTTTAGATGTAAATACAAAACAAAGTTTAATTAGATATTTTCTTTCTGTCATTCAGTACCAACCAGTAGAATCCAAATGAAATATCTTTCACAGTCTATATGAATATCTGAATAAACTCTCCAGAATTTACAGGAAAGCATTATTATTCCTGGGAATTTGAGCAAATGTTCCAGTAACTGTAGGGGTTATTTCAGAATAAGGTTGCATACAAATAAACCTCTGACAAGAAGAGCAACGGGGCAGAAAGGGGAAGAGAGAAGCTAATACTAGCTGGAGAGTAATTATGAAAAAATAGGCCAAATTCATGCAACATTCCAGAAACAGGTTCTAATTCTTTCCAGAGGAGGAATAGTTAGGATCAGAAGGAGTGAAGAATTCAGCATGACAGTAAGAGACTGCATTCCTTATCTCCTAGTCTGCGGCCCTATTTCAGAAACAGGTTACCAGCATAGTCAAAGCAGGCATAAGAAACTAATTTTGTGACTTATAACCAAGTTTACAAGAGATATTCTTTCTCAATCTTTTTTCTTTATTGAATCTTCATATAATGTATTGAAGCAATACCCGTAAATATAGCAAAGTAATAGAATGTTTTGTCTGCAATCTGATAAATACACACACTTCTCACACCTATCAAAAAGACCTTAGTATTAAATTAACCCCCTCTCCTTTTAGTGTCAGTTGGAATTTCTTACAAGTAAAATTTTATATGTGAAATACAACAAAACTGCTAAAATGACTCAATTCTACCCTGTCTCACTGCTTTGAAGGTGAGGAAATTATTTTTATATTGATTTTCTCAACAAACCAAGATGATGCACAAAGAATGTCTGTTTTGAAAATTGAAGCTTTAAAAACTAATTTATATATATGTATATATAATTTAAAACCCAGAAAATATTTAAATATATTAAAAATATTATCCCAAACCTGAAAACTTGTAGTTTAGGTACGTGGAGCATCATTATTCTTTACAGACTTATCTTAGACTCTACATGAACCATGATGAAACCTGACAGAATGATTCCCATGATGCACTAGGACAGCTTATCAAAGAAGAGAAAGAAATAACATGGAAAATGTAGTTTGGTGTAGTAAGTGCAATGTAAAATATGTAACTGTAGCTTACTATGTTTAGAAAAATTCTAAGGAAATTGAGCTTTCTCCTAGGTAGGGTTAAAGAACAATGCCTCCTTCTTCAGAGAAATTAGCTTGCAGATTCTCCATGCTGTAGACAGCAAGGTGGCTTTTTAGGATTTAGGGTTTTTTTAAATACTTCACGCAGTCTGGTTCTAAACACTTGGATAAGCAGAATATTCTTGGTACTAAATATTTCAATGATTGAATCTCCTATTTCAAGTAACTGACAAGTTTGTAAATTTGGCTTATTAAAAGAATACCAAAGCATGGCTATGGATCACTGTTTGGAGTTGAATAGACAACAGTTTTTGAATGCACAATTACTCTTATTTTTCTCTTCTTTTTAATTAGGAATGAAGCGAATGTAGATTATGAATTCTTTTCATTGAACATTTTGTCTCTCTTCTCATGCCTTCTTCATTCAGAACCACCTCCTCTCTCCTTCTCCTCGCCCCTCTCCCCCCCACCCCAAAGAAGAAAAAGTGTTTATTCTTACATGCTTAGCTGGGTATAAACCCATTTTTTGATGGTTTTTGTTTGCACTTTATGTCCACATACAAAATTCTAGTATGCTGATACATTGAAATTATTTCTATGTGAGTAAT
Organism: Acanthisitta chloris; assembly: GCF_000695815.1. NCBI lineage: Eukaryota > Metazoa > Chordata > Aves > Passeriformes > Acanthisittidae > Acanthisitta > Acanthisitta chloris. The sequence goes on from NW_008668878.1 coordinate 40,069, forward strand.
GAGCTCTTGTATGAATGAATGTGGAATTGAATCACCTCATTATAAATCTGTGGTAACATAAGAAGCCACATGTATTCAGAACATTTACAGTAATTGAAAAATGTATTAAGTGTTTGGCAGTGGTTCAGAAAATCCTTTTTCTAAGCTCAGAAATGCAGAACTACTTTTTATAGGACTGTGAAAATGAAGGATACTGTCTTTACAAGGTCTTTAAGTTATTTTAAAACTGAATGAATTTAACATGTAAGTAGAAGTAATGCAAACCACTTGAGACAGAAATTCCACTAGGATTAAAGTCTAACAGACATGGAAGAATACCTCAGAAAAATGAAGTGGGGAAAAAGGAACTGTTAAAAACTATATTCTCAAAATTGACCAGGGAAAAGGAAAGGCAGCATAACCATGAAGCTAAAGACTTGCAATTCTACTGAAACATGAGCATATGCTTTACTAATAGAATGCAGTCAAGACTACTCCATAAATGGGCAGCATCAATGCAAGAATGAGGGCAGCAATTTGGAGACTAAAGAAACTAAAAAAGAGCACTTCAGATCTCTGGATTGTGATTAAAAGAGAAATCATTACATTTGGCCTAGTACCTTGGGTAACTACTTGTTTAATACTTAATAAACCTCCCCTGAGGCCAAAGAACTTGTGTAATAAGGGAAAAAATGGGCCAAGACAGCATTTCAGGTCAGGAGCATTTTGTTCTAGTACAATTTTTTTATTTCTGATCAAACTTTTAGGCCAGGAGACATTGGGTTGTTTTTCCCTTTTGACTTCTTTCAGAAAGCACTAAGGATATTCATTAAGCTATTTTCAATAGAAGGAAACAAAAGTTAGGGATATGCCTCTGAAGAGATAGGTAGATGAGAAGAAAACCTTCATTTGTCAAGAATAAAATGCCTGCAGCTAGATTAGGATGTAAAATAGAATAGGATTAGGAAAACTTGCCTGGAATTGGCAAGTGCTTCTGCAAAAACTAAATTCATGGCATGGAGGGACTATTGAAGAAGGAATGGCATTGAGAAGCTTTTGAGGTGGGTTCTATCTTTAACTGGGGGAGCCAGAGCTACCTTATAGACCTGGATAAAGAGGACCTGAACAAGTGGAGGAAAAAAGATGGGATTGTAGTAAGCAAATTCTCCATTAGGTTTGTTAGAAAGATAAGGTCTTGGAAAGGCTTTGGCAGAGAAATACTCAGATGGTCTAATACTCTAGGTTAGTAAACACTGGAGGAAGCTAGGGCAGAAGAAAGAGACTTCAGGGCTGTGAGACACTTACTTCAGAGCACTCTGTACCTGATTATTTCTATTGAACTTGACTAGGACCTTGAGTGAAGCAACACAATCTGCTGTATTTTTGTTATCCATTCCATACCTTCTTGTTTGGGACTTCTGTAAAGCCTGTGATGGTTTGATCCCTCGATATAAGAAAACTTCATTTTTGTCCAATAGGTTTAATTATAATTACAGTGGAATCCAGGTTTACTTATAAAAATCAGAACACTTTTATTTTTCATTACTAAATGCTAAATTTCCCATTATTACCTCTGGTCATTGTAGCTGTGTTCTATACCTTTAGAAATACTCCTTTTAACTACAGTTTAAATTTAAATGATACTTTAACAGTAGTTAAAGAGTAGTTGATTGACGTGTAAATAAAGTGCCCTGAAAGAATGAACAGTGACATGGAAATCAATGTGTCAAAGCAATGACTCATGGGATAATCTTTCTCTAAATATTTGATTCACACTTAAGAAAGTTTACAAACCATTCATTTGCATTACTCTATCTCTTGGTTTCATCCTAAAAATTGCACTTTTGAGCCCCTTTACTCACCAAATTCTTTCACGTACTGTGTAAATACCAGGTTCCCTGCATCTCTTAGGTGTACTTCTCTTTGCTTTATCTGTGGTTGGTTGATTTTTGAGGTTTTAGTTTGCTTCTTTCTTAATGTAAATAAAATAAACTAAGCACAGATATTTCCTCACAAAGACAAACCTTTTCATAGAAGAAACAATACAAACCTAATAAATTAATAGTTCTAACATAAAGATATGTATAAAAAATGCTTGAACGAATTTGTAGCTGAATCAATGAAAGCTCAGTGGAACATGAAGTCTCTGCAACTGGCTGTATTATTGATAATAAATAAAAAGCAGTTACACAAGACATTGAGTTAAAGAGAATAAAACATTGGTTTTCAACTTTATGTACAGTTCGATGTTACAGCTTCGTTATCCAGCTGGATCTTCAGGAGTTATTTGTACAGAGATTACTTATGCACGCGAGGCTTTCTCACTTGCTAACAACACTAGTTTTTGTTCAGTGTGCCTTTTGTTCAGTGTTCAGACCTTTCTAGACCCTTTCTTCCCTTTGCCTACCACTCCAAAAGAGAAGCGAAACAATTTTTAAAGCATTTGGATTGACTGGCAATTTTTTTTAACAAAAAGGGTATAGATTAATGCAGACACTACTATTTTATTATTAAAGTACCTAAAGCAATAAAAGTTAGGTCAAGCTACAGGGCATGTTTGTAGCCTCACAATTAGACAATAAGTGTAGAATGGAGTTCAACGAGCTTTTCCATAATGTTAAATGGCCAATGCTGTAACTGAACTAGGGCATTTTGAGGTAAATTATTGGCATATTTGGCAAGAAATTGGAAATATGCTGACATATGGACAGCATATTTCCAATTCCAAGACAACAACAGTCTTAAGAAACCCTGGTTTTAAAAGTTTGAGTTTAATTTGTAAAGGTCCTAGGTTCTATTCTTACTCATGCTGGCATAGCTTAAGGATACTACTATAAATATATCTTATAACATTATGAAAAACACTGCTATAAAGTGACTGTGCAGAAGAGTGAGTCTTTACACAATTCACTTCTTGGCGGTTCTGTGTGATGTCTTTTGTGCTTGCCTACAGTGGACAAAGAGGTAATGAAAAGAAAGCTGAGTTGGGGTCTGCACCATTCTCTCAGAAAGAACTAAGCAGCCTTTTCTTTAGTTACACCTTCCAAAGGTGTAACTAGGTGTTAGGACAGAGTCTCTTTCAGTTCAAGGTGTTAGAATGTTATTTCCTGAGCAAACTTTAATAAGCTTATTGTACTGCTCCTTGAGGCAAAAATTTTGTGTATTGGCCAAAATTGAAGCTGTAGGCTGAGGATTTGCTTCTCATATTCCCAAATAATCTTACAATGGACATGTTGTGTTCCTAAAACTGTTCTTTCGGCTTCAGAGAATCATCATTCTAGGACATTCATGAGCCATAGGCTGCATTCATTTAACTGACATTTTTTCATTGTTTTGCAGGATGAGTTTTCTGGTCTCCAAAAATGCAAATTAATATACCAAAGCATCTGGGGAAATATATATCTTTTTAGAATCATTAATAATTAACATAATAGTTCAATGATTTCAAATCCATGAAAAATCTAGATCTAACAACACATTAGTAAACATTACAGAATGGAAATTAACATCTACTGAAACAAATTCCATGACCTGGCTCTCCATCCTCATGGGAGTTGTTTCGGGGGTTTTTTCTGCTGCTTGGTGCCCTACTGCTAGTTGTTTCCATGTAAAATTCTCAATGTGATAAAACAGAACGTTTCAAATTGTGCTGCTAAACACTCCTGTCAGCATGCATCTCTCTTTAAAGACCCCACTGCACCCCCAAAAAATTAAGTATTCTAGATGGATTCCAAATTAACTAAACCACTACTAGTATGTTCACAGTTATTACATAATTCTGGGTGTGTTGCTTCAATGTTGTGATACTTGCAGTTAAATCAAATAACACTTCCACCATAAAACATTGGTCAGAATATACGTAGGAACATGAATTCATAAAAATTCCAAAGATGTCTGATTTGCATATTGTTTCATTCCCTACTAGTTACAAGTACTAATATTACCTTGTTTCAGACTTGAGGGAACGGTTTCTTTAATTTGGATCTTTCAAGGAAAGTTCTGGCATAGACTTAAATCCCATAAATAGGGATCATTTTAAAGGGCACTGCAATGCCATCCTGATTAGGAATGTTTCTGTGAACTGGGACCCCACTGTTATCAATAGTTCAGAAAAGGGACTGGTATGATGATACAAGTCAGCAGGATACTGTAGAGTTTGAAAGCAGTTTATTCATGATGAGGAGAAATCTAGGCTTCTCAGCACTTCCTTTGATGACAATAGGGTGCTAACTTGCCCAGCATACCCATAACTCTTTTACTCTGTGCTTGGTTTCAGTAGTGAGATGGAAATATAAGCAGAAGTTTTACATAGTCATAGCATAATATCCTTGAAAACAACATTTATGAGCATTTATATACATATATATATATGATATATGAGCAACTGTAACACAAAAGTTTTTACAATTCTTGGTGTACAATATCCCACTAGCTGTACACAAATCATGCTTTTACACAAATATATACAACATAAAGGGATTTAAAAGCACATTTACATTTCCTGCAGATGTGATTACAATACTTAGTATTTTATTCTTTTTATACATAATCAGGCTGCTTTGTATGCAACCATGCAAATGTGCTCACACTGCTTCTTGATTTGTAAACTGGAAACAGTTAATAGATAAGTAATCCAAAGCTTCTTTAGAGCTGTTGATTATATTTTTCCTTAAGATTTTAAGAGGTAAGTAATGAACCTCCTCCTCTCATTTATTCCATGTGCATGGTGCTGTGTTGCAACCACAGTGCTGGCAGTTATTCAAGTCTGGTCACATTTGTTCCTGGTAACTTATAAGCACGTATCTGTCACTGCCACTTTCTTCTTTTCCCTTGTGATCACCCATTCTGACTAGCAATTCCCTAGTTCTTTATTTACTCTGAAATGTACCTGCTGTAAAAATGACTCAATGTTTTATGAACAAATGTTATGCTTGTTGGAATTCAAGAATTATCTCTGTGATAATACTTTCCAAAATTCTTCAATTTATTCTGTTCCTTCTCTTGCATGAAAGAGCTGTTCAAGGAAGCCAGCATACATTCCTAGATGTTTTGTACTGTGGTGCATCCATTTGTAATAAGATATTAATATTAATCCATTTAAAAAAAATAGAATCGTACCACTAATGTTTTTCAGCTGAATAGTTTTTTATCTTCTCTAGTATCCATGGCCAGCATACACAACTGAAGCCATTTTCTGTCCCTGCTATTTACACTGATCCAGAAAGTATGATATTAGGAAGAGCCATTTAACAAAGGCTCAATTCTTCTGCTCTTCTTTGGAAGACCACTCTTCAGTGAAAAAACTCACAGCATGTAGTCTGTGCTAAACTTTACAAATTTAATTTTCCAAAAAGACTGTGTGTGCTACTAAGACAAGGTCTAAAGACCTTTAAAACTAGTGTCTAGAAATATCAGGTGAGTCTGATTTTGGATATTGCCTCAATGAAGTGAACTGACAAGAGGATTAACTTTTCCTAGGCACTAAACTTGCTTTTCATGGCTACCTCAAATTAAATATATGCTGGTAACAAACCTACAAACTTAATTATTTTCTAGAAGGAAGTTGTAAGATTCATTGTAAATGCCAGATGAAGATAAATACTTCTTTGAAAGAGCCATGCATATTTGCTTCCTCCTGAAGCAAATGTCTATGTGCTCCTGTTGTGTGGAAAAGAGATGCTTTGGGTGTGTTTTCATATCTATTTCTTGCTTTGCCAAAGAGAGAATATGACAGCATGTTTATTCTTATAATTTTCAACACAATCTATCTATCTAAGTGCTTAAATGAATCAAAAAGACTATGCAGTCTACCAGCACTGGCAGAGCATGTTAACTTCACATAGAAGTTTATCATATTTAAGTACAATTTTTACAGAGCAGAAAAGGATGCTCTGAAGAGAAATGTCTATATAGGCATCATGAATATTTAATGCTTTCAAACCATAGTAGTTTGAACTGAAGCCACATACTAGGAGTATGTCCCCGTAGTATACTCTAAGTAAAAGTACTAGCAATATTTGTACTAAAAATATATGTTTGCATTTGCTTTATGATGGGAATGAAGGTAGGTGTAGGCAAAAATAGAAACCATAATTCAGTTCACAATAGCAATACTCCTTTTCCATCAATGCCTATGCATTCCATGTAATGGCTAAAGATGAATTACCTGAGTAAAAACAAAATTATAAATGAAAAGATTTAGAAGTATTTCTATGTTGTAAGTGTGTTTTCCATTATCTCCGTTCAGAGGAAATAATTTACCAAAACAAAACACTGTCCTTTGTACTTTGGCATAGATTCAGATGTGAAAGTTATATTTCTCTTTTCATATATCAGCTTTTGCAGTGAAAGTTATAATAGGATCACAATATACTCTTCCTAGGTTAAACTTATTCTGTTATACAGGGACTAGAATGAGCATTGCCATACATTAGTCAGTTAAGTTAAGGTGAAAATCACACTGAAATAAGGAGCAGGAGTATTTTTAATACTTGAGAGCTACTCCATTTTGCTGCCTTTTAACAAAACCAATTTGAACTCACATAATTTGTACTTCCAGTTAGAATTTAGATAGTGAATGGCAAGTGTAAATTGTGCTTCAAATTATCTGGCTTCTCCCCCAAAAGGCAGGCTCTGTTCACACATTCCTTCCAAGGCTGTGCTGATTTGTTCTAAACAAGAATGTTCACAAGGGGTTAGTCTGACAGTAGTAGCATCTAGCAGGATGCTACTGACAGTAAGGAATTACTAGCTCCAGAAATCTCAGCCTAATGCAAATTGTTACATAAGCTAACTTGCCTAATCAAAAGAATACTTTTTATTAAAAATAAATGGTAAAAGGAGGTAAATTTGTCTTACAATGAATAGCCAGAAAAACATCAGTGGTGAAATTCTTTTCTTTCCTCATAAACAGTAATTACTTTGACACTTCAGTATAAAATGACAGTCAACAGTTGCACTTATTTTTCTAAAACAATAGTAGGTTTTGCATGTAAAATTAGGCACTGCTCTTGTGGAGATCTGCCAGATTGATGGTGGAATCAATGGAAAAGATTCTGAAATGTATTTAGAATAGTTGTGTTGAATTAGGGCACTTCCAGGCTACCTGCAAAAGAGTAAATCCCTGCCTCTACCCTTACTTGTATCTGTATCAGAAGTAGAGTGTAAAGGGGCAAAACTTTCTGCAGGTATATTTCTGAAGGTATATTTCTGCAGGTCTATTACTCTTCCTAGGCAGACATAAGAGCAGGCAGGCAGAAAGTGGGATTAGGGTGACTTCTAGATGCAGTATTCAATGGAAAAAAGAAACAAACAAAAACCCAACCAACTGTTACAGGTAACAATCAGTTGACAATACTTCCTGAGGAGCAAAAGTGAAGGAGAGATTGAAGAGCAGGGGAAGAGAACTTAATTCTAACCTGATTCAGTTTCTTCCTTGTAATGTGTTGGCTCTTAATGCAGGACTCAAGTTCAGAATTAATACCTTCTGTTTTCAAAAGGTACTTGACATATATCCCTAACTACTAAGTTCTGAAATATACAAATAGGATTAGTCAAAATTTAAGAGATTAGGAATTTGGTGCATTTTAGTGGTTTTGAATAAAACCTACACATTCCATCACTGGAAACAATGTACATCACCAAAGAAGCCTTTTAAATACATTTACTAGAATGAATGCAATTTGATGCTATCTTCATGCTTTTAACATTGGAGATTTAAAATTTTGGTAGGAAAGACCTCTGTGTTTTAGGGCCAGTGGATAAACCCAAGAGGAGGCATTTCGGAGAGGAAGCTCTACATTAAAAATAATGCAAGGTACATAGTAAAACAGAATTTCTATCAGTGGAGAGTTTCTTTCTGATACCCAAAAGTGTATATTTGGTTTAAAATTGCATTTCAGGAACCAATGTCTCACTATATACAAATATAAAGTTGTAAATACATGCTATCTTGAGTATCTTTATTACTTAAATATAACTGATGACAATAGAGATCACAAATAATCTTCTCTGTATGCAAACGGTGCAGCTTTGTCAGTCTGAATAATTGGGACTGATTAGCATAACGAGTTATATCACTTTGAAGCATGTTTTAGAACACTTTGCCACACATTTACAAGACAAGGAAATTCTGAAGTGATAAAAACTGGGCAGCACTCAACATTTCTGCCTAACACCATCACCATTTATATACTGTGCTTATAAAGCTGTGTATAAGGATTTGCTGAAATACTGGAAGGTGGTAATAATGCATTCAGGAATCAAACTCCTAATTAATTTAGATCTTATTGAAGTTATTTAAAAGTGAGAACAGCAGAATTCTTTAAACAATCTGGCCTCAAAATGGGACATTTTTTTACTTTACTAGAACCTGTTCTTACTCATTTGATTTCATTACCTTATCCATAATGGGATGCTGGAATGTATTTCAAAATAACAACATTGTATATACATACCATTAGTTATCAAATGCATTTTCTATTTGTCTTCTGTGTGGAGTATAGAAATTCTGTCTCTATAAGAATCAGAATTTTAATCATCTGTCTATAAAATTGGTATTGCAAAACAAATGAACAGCAGAATGACAAGCAGAAAGATTAAGATAGAGAAATGCCACATGAAGACCAAAGAAAAGAAACATGGAAGTGATTTAGTCACATTCTGAAGGACAAAAAAGTGTCTTTAACTACTATGACAAATTTTCTAAGCAGGTAACTATCAGTGTTCTCAACAGAAAAGGCTGGACAATGAATCATTGTACAATTAAACTGTTTTCAGGTATTTTACTCAGTTTTCAAGTGTGAAGGTTTCTGAAACACATGAGAAAAAGTTTTACTTGCAAAATGCTGCAGATCAGCTTTCTTACAAGATCTAAATTATTCTCCTAAATGAAAACATAGACACAAATATAGGGTCTGCAGCAGGTTTTAAATCCATGAGGTTAATCTGACACTTTGCTTGGACCTTATAAGCCCATAACCCTCTTAGATTTCACTGGAATAATTTTGTAAAAACCATTTCTTGATTTTCCATCTCTACATCATAAACAAGAAGAGTATAGAAAATTCTGTCTGTACTTGAAATCAATAGCAAAATGTACTCTAACTTCCAATCTGAGCTTGCATGATAAAAGAAACTTGTCATCTTACAATTGTGAAAGCCCCTTTTTCCCCCCCTCAGCTTGCTTGATCTAAGAATGCAAAGCAATGCACACTTAACAGACATCCTGTCTTTCTTGTGTTATGCCCTCGTCATAGGTTTTTGCTGGCATTTTTCTCCATCATGTGTCTTTAGTGGCATTTTTTTAATCAGTGTCAAAATGGAGTAAGTTATCAGAAACTTGTGTATCCGAGACAATGCTAACACAAAAGCTACAAAGACAGGCTTAATTCTCTATTTTCAAATTCACAAGTCATCTCTTGGAGTCTAATGGACAGCTTTAAAATTCTACGCACCTGTTATTTTCTCAAAAGAAATAATGAAAAAAATAAATAACAAACTACACCTTTAAAATCCCATTATAATTCATTTTATATTCCCAAACACATTAACCTCAGAGTCTGATGCTCCAGGAACATCCCATGGTCATTTTTTCTGCAGGGTCACATTTCTACACTCTCAAGCTACAGCACATTAATATAAATGAAGTTGTGTACAGCTTCTTGCTATAACTTGTTACTGTGTTCAATCTTACATCTTAAATTACATACTAGAATTTGATTTTTTGGTTCACAAACATGTGTAAAATATTCTCCTTACTAGAACATATTGTAAGTGCTTTCCTTAGTAACAAAGTCATAAAAATATTTTTAATTGTGAAAAATTTAACTTTATCACACTTATTTGAATAGTATCCCTACTGTTACTAACCACATGTAAGTAAAACAGCCTAAACAGTGAAATGAAGTTGCTTCTTAGTTTAGAAGTTAATTTCAGCAATTAATTCAGCTGCTATTTCCTGTTCTCATATTTGTTTGCAATTCAACAGTATTAAACCATAATTCCTGCAATTCTTACCCTACTTATTGGGCACACACAATTATATTGCATAAGTAATAAAAACCCTTGATTCAGAATTTGAGCTGATGTAGATTTGCCCAAACATAAATGACATATGATGTTGTTTCCTGCTCTGTCTTGCCTCAATAGGAATCCTTGTGAGGGATTGGTGATACTCAGCTCCAGCCACTGACACTGACTGCTTGGTCTTCTGAAGATCACTCTGTATGCAGATGAGCTCTGACCAAAAAAAAGGGGTAGGGCCAGGGACTAATTTTGCACTTCTGAATCTCTTTGTGACTAATTTTCTTTCTCTCACTCTCTCTTAATTGATCAGTTTCCTAACTAGGCCATTTAAGTTAAATGCCAAGAGCTGTGTAGCACACACAGCTTCAGAATAACTTTCTCATTAAAGCATCAGAGGACAAAGTCTGAAGGAGAATTTGCAATCAATATTCTATATTGTCTTTTACAATTCCTTCCTTCAGCAGCCATTCCTGGCATTGTATTCATTTGCAGATCCTATTAAACAAAGGTAACGGGACACATGTAGATCTACATAAAACTCAATTTCACCAAGGAATGGCATTTGTTTCTAAAACAGTAATCATTTTACACAGCACAAGCTGAAAGTGAATGTAATAATGGTTTATTAGAGAAAATTCTGAACCTTTAATGTTCTTTTTAGTCATTCTATGCTCTGGTAATGCTTCAGGGAAGATTTTTCACTGGTAAAGGCTCTATAATTTCAAATAAGTGAAGACATCAGGATATGAGTCATTAATTGTTAATTATACTCACCTAACTTTATTGGTTTCCTACAGAGTATCTAGTTAACAACGATCTATAGTCAGATTTTTTAGAATACCTGTAAACAAAAGAAGACTAAGGTATTTTATGAGATGGTTCCACACCATCTGCTACACTCTTTGAATGAAATGACAGTAAGAGAGAGTACATCTGAAATGATGTGGCAGACGGCCTTGAGACAAAATCATGCCATTCGTGCCTTGTTTTTCTTTCTTTTTACTTGCTACTGAAGAAAGCACAAGCAGTTAAGCCCCAAATTTTCTTAGAATATGGTACAATTATTTAGATCTATAAAGTATACCAGAAGAAAAATCTCAAAAAAATGTAGCTTGTAAATTAACTATAATGTTAATAAGAGAAGGGGTGGATGTCCCATTCCTGGAAGTGTTCAAGGCCAGGTTGGATGGAGCTCTGAGCAACCTGGTCTAGTGGAAGGTGTCCCTGTCCATGGCAGGGGGTTAGAACTAGATGATCTTTAAGGTCCCTTCCAACCCAAAGTGTTCTATGATTCTATGACTGTGTTAGCAAACATATCTATCGTTCTTTCAACCTTATCTAAGGTTGGCTTTTTAGCTGTGTGCCCAAATAAGCATACACTTACTGGTGCAAGAATCTTCTATTTTTTTACCTAAATTTTTGACCTAATGTTTGGCAACCAAACGAATCATAGTTAAACTATATCTATTTAACCAGTCATTGCCTTCGTTCCTTTGGGGCATTATCTCAGTGACCTGTTCCCAAAATACTGTGCAATCTGTACAGTTCCAGTGTGATGCTCCTTCTATTGGTGATTCAGTTTATTCCCACCAACTGCATTAGAAACATTCAAATAGTCTTTTCATAAAATTAGGCCTCACAAGTCTTTATTATTTACAGATAAAACCTGAAAAATTACATGCTAGGGAAGAATAAATAAATAAAAGTAATTATGACACTGTAGAGGAGCTTGAATCAGATCAATTATAGCAGAAATATTAGTTGAATTTTTTACATTAGAACCGAGAGTTTACCTTAATATTGCCCTTTACAACACCGTCAGGAGTACATTTGTTTCAGGTTCTAGACAGTGAGGTGCATTCCAGGTCTCTCTGAGCATTCCTTCACATTATAAGACTCATCTTGTTTTGTAGATAGAATGCCAATGATACTGCATTGTACAGCATAATTCATGGTGGAGTAAGAGCAGCCTTCATAAAAATCCAAGTTGCAGAATCAGCTACTGAACTATTTTGCAGTTCCCAAGATAAACAGAAGCAAAACTAAAGTGATAAAAAAGTGCTGAGAAGAATGTGGTTGCATTTAGTTTCATGATACAGAGAAAGGTGATAGGACACAGTAAAATTCTGTAAAAAAAAAATATTATAAAAATGCACTGAAAGTATTGGGAAAAAAATAAAGTCAGATTGCATTATGAAATAAACTTTCCCTTATGTATACCACTTGAACCTAATCAAAGAAAATTTCCTCTATAGCTAATACTTTACCTGGGGAAGATAAGACTCCTAACATATATGGAATTTTTTCCTATTCTATAAAAAAAAATAGGTGAGGAAATCTAGAGAAAATACAATATGTTTTCTGCTAATTCAAAGAGGAAAAGATAACTGAAGAAAAAGGTCATAAAGCTCAGTTTGCCATCAGTTTCTTAGATGTGAATGTTTATACAAATGGTTATGAAAAATCTGTGATAGGAAAAGGGACAATATGAGGGAATGAGTCTTCTTTCTTCATAGACATCTGATTAAATTGTGTGGAACTTCTGCTAAGAACAACTAAAAGTAATGAAACATAAGCTATGACCCTCTTAGGAAGTAACACAGCCTTCCTTCATTAAATAGTTGAGAGATTAAAACATTGCCACATGTGACCTAATATTCTATACAGGACTAGCTATTTAAATCATATCATAGTGATAGCATGGAAAAAAAGATAAACTGAAAATATGTGTTAATGGAGTAATAATCAGAAAAGAAAAAAACCCAGAAGTACACAAAGCAGAAATACTACAATACTGCAAACCGAAAAACCAACAGAGAAATATAAGCTCTTTTTATTTTCTTCTCATTAATACCATACGACTACTGGAAGTGTCAAGCTGCATATTTCTGTTTGAAGCTTCACAATGTCTTCCTGAAAAAGAAAAAAACCCCATTCCTTTCATTCATCTGACTGACTTAAACACATGACTCCTGCCAAAGAGTCAGACACAGGGCAAAAGAAACTGCAGTACTCTTAAAAGGATTCTGGAATGCTTTCGAATGTATTTCACTGGAATGTTAATAGGCCAAAAAAGAAGAGCTAACAAGAGAAAAATGAGATCAATTGTTATTTCAGCATGAAGAGTTCAATAATATTAATTTTTTTCAAGTAATGAAGCATGGATATTGAAGCATTAATATTGCAGCATGGAAATATTTCTCTATTTATATTTTTTTTCTTATTTAACAGAATCCTGATAGTTATGAAGCAGGTGGAGGGACCAAAGGACTTTTTGTCTTCTCTAGAAGTTGATAAACTCTTTCTTGAGAGCATGATGAATGTAAGACAGACGAGGCAATCATCTGGAACAGTCTGTTGTGAAACATCAAGAAGAGAAACAGTAAAAGAATGGCACAGATCCTCAGATCCTACTTTCTATAGGGGAAGTGACACTGAAGGGAAGAAATATAGGAGTGACAGAGCCTGAAAATAAGGGCAGATGTCATGAAGGAGAAGTTGAGACTGAGACCAAAAGTAGATAGTCACCAGGAGAGACAAGGGAAGTAAGATTTTATAGCTGTCTCCTGGAAACAGCTTTACAGAAGTCAAATGTTGCTTGGATCTCTATCTTCATAATTATAACATACAACAGAACTGGCAAAGATAATGTGTAATCATCTGCAAGTGACATATGAAAACAGAAATTTTTATCGTAACAGTATTAAAATGGTACACATTTCACTGAATAGTATATGTCTTACCCTTTAAGAAGGATGAACTTCTCTAGAATGGAAATATGTGACTCAGGTTGATGTGTGAACTCATACAGTGATGCACACTGCTCAATAGATAGACCCATGGACAGAAGACCCTGCTGCCCTTGAAATATCATTGTTTTGCAGCAATTACTCTCTTCTTCCTTCAAAATCCTGAGAGGATTTCTGTGAATTAGTTATCCTTTGTCTTAGAAGTGGAGACCTCCAGGACTCAGAGCTAGGTAAGGCTCCCTATTCTCCATAATTGAGGTGCACAGAATTTTGGCATTCTTCATCATACACTTTACTAGGAGAAAATAGAAATTATTAATGTTAGGAGAAGAAACACACCAGAGGGAAAAATTCTTCACTCTTCAGTTGAGTGAGAATGAATGAGAATTGTGTAATTTTGAATGCAAATGTACACTTTATCATACATACCTCGATTGATACCAGAATTAAAGCCTTCTTATAAAATTATACATAACTTCTTGGTTCCTGTAATATAAAACAGAATCCTTGACCAAAAATGTATTTGAAACTATGTTTACAATCTTCTTTTGTTTTAATAGCACTTAGGTTTTGTAGTTGCATAGTGAAGCACAAAAATACAAATACAGAATGTTCCCTAAAGGGCTCTTCTGCCCTTGGTACTTATTTTTTTAATTTGATCTTCATAAATGCATAAAAATAGCAAAACATAATTCTTGTTGAAAAAAAGGATGGCATATATTTCTTTATTTATCAGGAATTATAATTTCTTACCTAACAGAGGAGTCAGTTTGATTCTGTATACCTTAAATACAGGAGGCACTTGCATGTTTAATATCCATTGCTTGCCGTATATTGTTTCCAAGACAGAATTATCTGATAAGTAGTAATTTAAGCCCTATGATTCTACATGGGGATTCTCCATATGGTGAAGAAAAGGATGGATCTAGATGGAGAAAACTCTTGACTAGTATTGCTAAGGTATTGGCTTGTCTTAATTTCTACTTATCTCCCTTAGTGTTTGGAGTCTTTAGAAGTGGACTTTAGAGTACAATGACATTCACAGAAAATCTTCCTATTAGCCTCCAAATGCATTCCAAACTAGAAGAGCTAAGAGCATATATTACCTATTTTGTTTAAAGGTGTTATGTTAGTTTTAAAACAATGCCACCCACACAAATAGCAAGAAAATATCAAATATCATGCTGTATTCTACACTACTATTTCTAGCATGCTACAGAAAGATGAAATTATTTCATTATCTTGCCATGACAGTGAGCCAATCCATTTATTTCTTTTGCAATTTTATGCAGGAAAGTCTGAATTAATAACATAGAAAATAAGTCCAAGTTAAGACAAGGAAAGTTATGACAATTGTATTACTTAGTGTGCAAATGGTTATCTTTCTTGGCATGTCAAAAATATTTCTTTGCTCCACAAATGTGATAAACTTTGACAATAACAGATTACACAAATTGCTAAGTAGTCACTGCTCTTAAAGATCTTTAGAGTTAAATACAAACATAAACTATCATTCCAAGCACTAACACATAAAACAGATCATCAACATTTAGGGAATTTCAAGAGTGAAGGGTATTTGAAAGTAGTTAATGGAATTTGGAAGCATGTATTTCCATATTTCTATAAATTAGATAACTCCTCCTTCAAATAATAGTCAACCCATAGTTATAATTTATTATTCCTTCAAATAATAGTCAACCCATAGTTGTGGCTTACAGTTTTTTTTCCTCACTGCATATTTCCAGTACACAAGTATTTTTGTTGCTATTCATTTGTATTCCTGTAACGTTATGCTAATTTTGTTAGCTACATAGAAAAGTAGGTTGTTTGTGTCAGAGTTCCAGTTAAAAGAGCTAAACTTTTCATGAGAACTTCATGCCAGGTATGGCAGGTTTTAAAAAACAACCACGTTTTTCTGGTTTTATGTTAAGAAAAATAAAACACATTGAAGAAACTTCATAGAGGTATTGAAATTATAATGTAACAGTTTTCAGTAGAATTTATTTTCAGTTCTCCTTGCCCATTTTTTCTTGGGATCTTTCTTGACATTCTTTAATTCACATTTACTACAGAAATCCTCAGGATGTTCACTCCTTTGTCTTTGGAATTTGACTTTCCTAGCATTTTACAAGAGCTTTCTCCTCCTAGCTCATAGGTCTACCAAAGTTACCAGGGTTCTGCAAAGTGAGACTCAGGCATTTCAATGTAGGCTACTAGGTTAAGAGTCCATGCCCCATATTCTGCAGTAAACAAGCTGCCAGGCAGAAGACATTGTTTGGTAATCTTCAAACATCCAATAACAAAAACAACCTAGCTCTGTTTGGAATTCTACTGTGTTTTATTGTAATATCAGCGTCATCTGCATATTTGGAAATTGATTCGTCTTCATAAGTGTTATGTATTTTTTTCTACTTGCTTCTTCCCTTCACTTAACATCATGAATACATTTCTTCTTATTACAATTGTAATACAGACAGCTAAAGAACAGTGCAAAGTTAATTAAATCTGACAGACAAAAGACTGAAGATCTAAATGAGAGTAAAATATTTGGACATTTGAATGAAACATGATGACCATATTAGAATAACCATATTGATTATACAAAAAATTATTGCACTGTAAATTAATTAATATTTTGGATAGCTTCCTAACTACTAAGAAACCTAAAATTCTCAAAATAAAATCCCATAATGTAATCTTGCCAATCAACTGCAAGTCCTTTTTTCCACACATGCATGCTGCATCTTGATAGTAATAAGACTACCTTACATAAACTTATTAAAAACTCAGTGTTTTTATGAAGACATGTTCAGCAATATTTTCTTTCTCTGGAAGGATTATTAATTTTTACGTTCAATTATTTTCCAGTACTTATAAACAAGAATGTCCAATAGACTTAACAGAGTGCATAGGAGGCACTCATTTTGTGATAACAAATTACTACTTAATCCAAAAATAAGAGAGTTTCTCATGAACAACAGCTTGGCCAACAGACATAAATTTTAATGATAGATAAAAGCAGTCAGAGTGCAGTATCATTTCTAATACAGTAATACAGGCATTCTCTTGCATAACAGCTCTCATTATGTAATTTCCAGTGGCAATGTAATTTATCTACTGTAATTTGCAGACACATTTAAAACTAAATGTCTTTAATATTTATTAAGCTGTATTTTTTTCAAAAACAGATTTTATTTTATTTTATTTTATTTGGCCATGCTCCTCAAATGAATTATTTTCCTTTCATCTTTCTGCTTAATAAATCAAGGAGAATATATACATAATGATTAATGCTAATAACTGCCTTGCAATATCATTGTAAGGTACTGCAGTATATGTCCTACTGGAATTCAATCTAAACTCTTTTAGCCTTCTTTAATAGAAGAGTGGTAGTAAAGATCACAATATATATGCCAAGGGGAATAGAAGAGAAACATGCAAAATGTGTTACAGCTTTTTGCATAGTCTCTTAATTTATAAAATAGCTTATGCATAATTTTCTTAAAGCTTTATTATTCAACATTCAATTTGCATGCAAATTGAAATGTTTCAAACTACAATATATTTAGATGTGCATCTTCATTTCTGTAATTTCCCTCTCCTTTCCTTCCATATCTATACAAATTCTTCCTAATGAGATTTCATGAAGCAGTTTATTGTAATTTTCCTGTTTTTTAAATAATTATGTAGATTATTTTTTAACAGATAGTCGTCCTTTCACTGTAAAGAATCCACACGCTCCTGTGGCTACTCAGCAAACACAAGTAAAGTGGATGGTTTTATTAAATTATATGCCTGGAAGGCTTTGGATCTATCTTGTGAAAAGAATAAGCATTAGAAACAAATTCTGAGAAAAAATTCAACACTTTTCTTTGTGCACCAGTAAGGGACCAGCCTCTTTTCAATTGATAATTTTGTTTTTGTTCATTAAAAACATTCAGAAAAATATAAACTCGTAGGACTTTCTAAACTGAAAGTAAAATGTATTAGAAACATAATTAGTTTAATAACTGGACTAGATTTCAACCACTTTTATCCAATCAGAACATGAGGACTCAATTTCCAGGTCCAGGATATGATGGGTATTATTCCCTCTTTGGAAAGAGACAGCTGTAAAACTGTCCTTTTCTTTCCTATTTTCCTGTACTTCAAATAAGTGTCTCTCTAGTGCTTTTCATTCATTTTAAATATCTTTCCTTCTTTTTCTAGTGAAACAAAGACTTAGGGAGAAAACATTTAGGTCAGGAAGTGATCAAATATTATTTATTGCCCAGTCAACTATATAAACCCTAGAAAGACTGGAATTTATTAACCAACCCAAGAAGATGGTGTGTAGGACAGCAGGAAAAACACTTGAAATTATAAAAAATGAAGCTTCAATTGTGCAAGAACAGTGGATTCCCCACTGCTCAGACAGAAATACTACTCAAAACTATCAATACAGAATACGTTTTATACTGAGACTTGGTGCAGAGTGGAAAAAAAAAGAAAGGGAAAGAAAAACAAAGGGAAATAATAGCTACTTTAACATTTTTTATATGAACATAGACTTCAAAGTATTATTGAAGATCAGTAATATTTTGGTTTCCAATATGCAGAAGAAAACTGAATCTGATGAACACTTTAGTTTGCAAAAACTGACTGTAATGGTTGACACTAAGTGGAACACCGTGACCCACTGAGAACAAGAATAAATATGTTTGTGACGATGAGAAACAGAAAAGAACACCTTCAGACATGCTGCAGAAGGAAATGCAGTCCAGCTCCTTTTACCTTTGAGCATTATCTCAATACACAGTTTATGTATTTTAATATAACTTGTAAAACTTGTCTTAATTCAGCAGACAATGTATCATTCCCAGGCAGGTTATTAGGGTAATAACCAAACTATAGAACTAAGTTTCCTCACTTTTTCTCAGGCCTCAAATGAATTATAGAATCATAGAATAATTAAGGTTGGAAAAGACCTCCAAGATCATCAAGTCCAACCATTGACCTAATATGACTATGCCCACTAAAACATATTGTGAATTATCATGTTGACTCATTTTTCAAACACTTCCACGGATGGTGATTCCACCACTTCCCTGGGAAACCTGTTCCAATGCTTAATCACTCTTTTGGTGAAGAAATTTTTCCTCATATCCAGCCTGAACCTCCCCTGGCACAACTTGAGGCCATTTCCCCTTGTCCTATTGCTAGTTGCCTGGGAGAAGAGGCC
>NW_008668878.1:59083-64870 GCF_000695815.1 Acanthisitta chloris
CTGTCTTGCACCATTTTTTTCCCTAGACTGAACAACCCTAGCACCCTCAACCACTTCTTGCAGGACTTATGTTCCAGATGCTTAGTTATATAGTATATAACTATACTCGGAGAGTCCAGCTAAGAATTGAAAACAATGCTTCTCAGAATATCTTAAGATGGTTTCTTTTTTCTTTTCTTTTCAAATGCTGTGGTGCTTTCGAACAGCTGCTCATCTCCAAGAACATTTATAAGAGCAAAAGAATTTATACCTGAACTAGTGCCTGCTCATCACCTTGATGCAACTTAGCTGCCTGCTGCTTGAAACCAGCGCACTTAGGAGACAGCTTCTAAGCACCAGAGCTGTTGACAAACCACCAGGATTAAGTTCAGTTGAGCAGATTTAGAAGTACATTTTGGGTGCAAGCACTGACACTGGCAGCCGAGCACCACTTGTGCATTTAAACCCTACTTGAGATTTAGTACAAGATTCTGTAGCTCACTTCTGAAAATGGACTAGGGTGTTTTTTCTTCAAATAATATGCTTACACAGCTTGTAACCCTGATGTCTGAACTGCACTGTGCAGGGATACTTTTACATTTTCATTTTAAAAATAGGGATTGTTTAAAAGTGTATGACACCACCTACAGTATGAATATTCTAGAGTCATCTACAGTAGGAATATTCTAAACCCATGTACTGTTTTTTAAGGCAATACTGAGAATATTGCTTTCTTCAGATATACTAGGATAACATGAACCTCAGGAGGAAAAAAAAAAAGGTGGCAGGAAAATGAACATGAGTCTTGTTGGAAAGCATCTATAATAACAGCTACAGTAGCAAGACAGTGACTGAGACAGTTTAAATGTACAAGATAGTTTACTTATATGAGCAAAGCATGATTTTATCAGTGCGTCTAGGCTGAGATTATATCTTCTTAAAACTCTTACTAATCATAAGAACAAAGGTTTTTCGAGTGTGCCCAGTGTGGGAGGTAAGGAGGTGGAATATAGTTGCAAGAGTTTTGCAGTTTTGCCAAGGAAATCCATGATTTAGAGTACTTCCCAGCACAGGAATAGCATCAGTCTCTTTTCTTTTTTTTTCACTAGGCAAGAATAACAGCAGTTTTCAGAGTGGATGGGAAAAGTCAGTGGAGATTGAGTTGACTAATGAGGTAAATGGAAAAAAAGGGGTGGATGTAGGAAGCAGGGAAAGGCCCCTAGATTAGATAATAACTGAATGAGGTAGGTGTTTTCTTTCAAGCAGGATAAGAGGCAGAGAGAAACTCTGAGGGATGAAAGAAACAGAAAGGAATGCTGGTGCTAGAAGATGAAAGAAAAGCAGAAATGATTCATCTCCTCTCAAAGTGAATTTTTCAGAGAGAGAAATATAGATCATAGTGTGCTATACTTCCAATGTTCTCAGAGGAAAAAGAATAAGTAGATTAGGGAAGTGAGGGTCATGATAAAGATCATCTTTTGCTGATCCATAAGGTCAGCTTTTAAAAATACTTTACCCATAGAAACACATGGTAATAAGGCAACTGAGTTTTGAGCATTCAGCTGTTACTTTGGCATTCTAGAAACACAACCATTCTTTTTCTGCTCAGCCTTCTCTTGTCCTTCGTTGAACATTCTCCTACTTTCTGGATTGAGGGTGGGATCATACTAGCCTCAGCATGAAAGCATGGCTGTCTGCAATGTACACATGGCCAAACTGTCACATTCATGTCTCACCACTTTTGCAGTCACAGAATATTTGAGGCTAGAGAGCAACTCTCGTGATTGTCTCATGGAACCCACTGCTCAAAGCAGTGCCAACACCCACAACTCCAGGCTTCCCAGTTGTATTTTTAATATCTTCAGGGATGGAGACTCCAGCACTTCTCTGAGCAACCTGTTCCACTGTTTGATCAGTCTTAGAGACTGGTAATTCTTGTGTTTATCAAAGAATCAGTCAGGTTAGAAAAGACTCATGAGATCATCAAGTTCAACCTATGACGGAACACCACCATGTCAACTAGATCATGGCACTAAGTGTCACATCCAGTCTCTCGTTAAACATCTCCAGGGATGGTGACTTCACCACCTTCCTGGGCAGTCCATTCCAGCATCTAATCACCCTTTCTGTGAAGAAATTCTTCCTGATGTTTAAAAGGATTTTCTTGTAGTTCCATTTTTGTCAGTTTTCTGGGGAGGAATAACTCCATGCACCACTACAGGCTGTGGTCTGACCTGCTGGAAAGCAGCTCTGTGGAGAAGGATCTGGGTCTGCTGAATAAACAACAAGCTGTCCATGAGCCTGCAGTGTGCCCTTGTGGCCAGGAAGGCCAGTGGTGTCCTGAGCTGCATTAAGAAAAGCAATGCCAGCAGGTCAAAGAAGGCAATTCTGCCCCTCTACTCAGTCCTAGTGAGGCCACATCTGGAGTACTGTGTCCACTTCTGGGTTCTTCATTGAGAGAGACATGGAACTCCTGGAGCAGGTCCAGCAGAGGGCAGCAAAGATTATTAAGGGACTGGAGCATCTTTCTTATGAGGACAGAGAGAGTTGAGCCTGTTCAGTCTCCAGAAGAGATGACTGAGAGGGGATCTCATCAATGGATATAAGAATCTGAAGGGAGTGTGACAAGAGGAGGGAACCAGGCTCTTCTTGGTGGTGCTAAGTAATAGGACAGAGGCAACAGGCAGAAACTACTTAAGCAGGGAGATTAGATCAGATGACCACTGTGATCTCTTCCAACCTGATCAATTCTGTGATTCTATGTCTATTGCTTCTTACTCATTCACTGATTACTACGAAGAAGAGACTGATTCCATCTTCCATCTTCTTTTGAGCAAGCACTCAAACCCCCAGCCGTATTGGTGTTGCTCCGCTGATCATGTTCCAGTTTATCAAGCGCTGTTGTGCTTTAAGGGGTATAAAACTGAATACTGTGTTCCAGATATCTATAAAACTACTACACAAACCATATACCAATATTAAGAAAAACTAACGGTGTAACACCTAACACCTATCCTCCTACAAACTCATATACAGGACAAATAATTCCTATATTAAGCCTTTGCATATCTTCTCTTAACATCACCCGATATAGAACAGATGACATGTCACTTAACAGGGCTGTCTCCTCCTTTACTCCTTCAGATATCTCCATGTCCTGCAGCAGGAAAGGATTGTTTAATGAAGACGCTTTGATAAGTTCTTTACAAGCACTTACCACAAATATATTATTTCTAGATTTTATTCCATCATTGACATAAATAGATGCAAAAATTTTAAAAAAAATTTAAAAAATTAAAAAATAATCTTCCCACCAGTAAACAGACATTCATGATCATTTGGAAGCAAATACTAAAAGAAAAAAATAACAGCAAAAGCTAATACAACCTAAATGGAAGAACAATGTAATAGAGAATTCAAATTATCTTTAAATTATATCCATTAGTACATAGTGCTTAGAATATGCATTTAGACAGACTAAATAATGTTACTCTGCTCCTAATGTTTTTGTACTATGGACTGCAAGTATCCAGAATTCCAGTTAGTGTATTTCTCCAATCTGATAAAGTGCAAATATGAATTTTAGTTCTTGCCTAAGGAAGAAATACGTAATTTTCCTCTCAAACACATTTTCCCTTCGAAATCTTAGGATGAAATCATATGAAAAATTTGATCCACCTTGTTAGGAAAAACTCCTCATGTTCCAACTTAATGATCAGGAAAGAAGATAAAAGGGATTAAATTACACAGAAAGAATATTAAATCCCTTGTTCTACTACACTTATATTATTAATTTAAAAGAAATATCAAAAGAGATTTTTCACACATCTGTTCCAGTGCATCCTTATTATCTGAGTGTTCAGATGTGACTTAGTCCCTACACTCAAATCGTAGTTTCTGAAAATTGAGTAAAATTCACAGTTATGAATTTTATTGTACAAGTCCATATTGAAAATAAGTACCAATTTATATGTTCCATTTTGTACAGCACATTTTGTCACTGTGGCCCTCTGAACACTGTTTAACATGTAATACGCTGTTAGACAGTTCTTTGTCCTACTGAGCAAACATACAACAACAATGAGGTTCAACAACAGTGCACAAATGCTAGATGACTATTTGACCTGAGATTTGACAGCATATAGTTGTACAGCAGGGAAAAGAAACTGTACAGCAGGGAAAAGAATCTCTACATCATGGTATTTTATATATGGCATTTGATGTATGCATGGCACAGTATCCTCTTCTAAAAATCAGGGATTGCACTGTGGGAGGGAGCGAAACAACAAAAGAAGACAGTAGGTTGACAGCTATTTTTTTTAAAGCAAACTTTTGTATAAGAAAAGATACAGCCAAGACCAAAAGATAAATACAATATTTTCAAAAGACACATTTAGATACAAGTGTGGGGGAGAGAGAAAAAACTATCAAACGTTCCAGGGGCAACTAAGGACTTTGAAATAACCTGGATACTGAATATTGGCATGTCAAAGAAAATTTGCAATAGAATCACAGAATCATAGAATCAACCGGGTTGGAAGAGACCTCAAAGATCACTGAGTCCAACCCTACCATGGTTACTAGACCATGGCACTAAGTGCCACATCCAATCTCGTCTTGAAAACCTCCAGGGAATGTGAATCCACCACCTCCCTGGGCAGCACATTCCAGTGCCTGATCACTCTCTCCCTAAAAAATCTCCTCCTGATATCCAACCTAACCCTCCCCTGGCAGAGCTTGAGTCTGTGCCCTCTTGTCCTGCTGCTGGTTGCCTGGGAGAAGAGAAAAAAACAACCTCCTTTCAGGGAGTTGTAGAGGGTGATAAGGTCTCCCCTGAGCCTCCTCTTCTCCAGGCTAAGCAACCCCAGCTCCCTCAGCCTCTCCTCATAGCACTTGTGCTCGTGTCCCTTCACCAGCTTGTCCTGTTGGTCCTGTTGGTCCTGTTGACCACACTGTTCCTGATCCCGGCCAGGATGCCATTGGCCTTCTTGGCCACCTGAGCACACTGCTGGCTCATGTTCAACTTTCTATCTATCCAAACTCCCAGGTCCCTTTCTGCCTGGCTGCTCTCCAGCCACTCTGTCCCCAGCCTGGAGCACTGCATGGGATTGTTACGGCCAAAGTGCAGGACCAGCACTTGGCCCTGTTAAACCTCATCCCATTGGAATCAGCTCATCTCTCCAGCCTATCCAGGTCCCTCTGCAGAGCCCTCCTGCCTTCCAGCAGTTTGACACTCTCCGCCAACTTTGTGTTGTCTGCAATCTTGCTGATGGTGCACTCAATACCCTCATCAATAAAGATATCAGGAATGACTAAAAGAGGCTAAAAATATGTAAAGTTTAAATGAGGTCTTATCTGATGCTTCACTACAATGAAATGAGTGCAGTTCAGGCACAAGTGAACAAGTGCACTTTTAGGTGGATCCCACCTTGCCAGAAAATCTGTCTAAAAGGAGATTAAGCCACCATTTACTCTCATGAAGGTAGACAGAAAACAAGACAAAAATCCCCCACACCTTGTATTGTATATACCTGTGTGTATACATAAAAAAATGTATATATACATGTGTGTGTGTATGTATGTATGTGTGTGTGTGTGTGTGTGTATATAAAAATACATATTCATATATGGTAATTGGTAATGACCAACATGGTTTTACCAGGGGCAAGTCATGCCTGATGAATTTGGTGGCCTTCTATGATGGGGCTACAGAATTTGTAATAGGGGCAGAGCAACTGATATCATCTACCTGGACTCATGCAAAGCATTTGCTACTGTCCGGCATGATATCCTTGTCTCTAAATTGGA
>NW_008668879.1:0-4963 GCF_000695815.1 Acanthisitta chloris
GGCCTGTCGGGGGAACTCCGTCCGGGGGGACAAGGGAAGGGCATCCCTGGGAAGTGCAGCTCCCTGGAGCTGTTGCCCGGGCACACGTGTCACACCCAGCCCTGATGGCTTCATCCCGGAGTAGCTTTGCAGGTGTAGGGGGAAGTGGTACTCGATCAAACTCTGTCGTTATGTCCTGTAGTAGTAAAATCTTAGCCGAGACTATGGTAATCCTGGTTCACGGGTTTGCCTTTTCCAGGCTGGCCGTGCTCCTCTCCCCAGTGCTGCTTTGCACTGTTTTGTGACTACTGCAGGTCTGGACTAGCTGGGAAAATTGCTCCCGTTACAAATGCACACAGAAATCTTTTGGAATGATATCCAGTGATCACAGTGGCAGAGTTTTTGGAGCAGTGAATCTGTCCTTTCAGAAGCAATAACTTAACAATCTGTAAGAAACAGGACATCTTGTTCCTAATTCTTGAGCCATCCGCAGGAGCCTCATCAAAACACTTACTTGCTACCGTGGCTTCTGCTGTCACATTTAACCTTTCTGGTCACAGCAGCACTCAGGTGTTGACTAGTCAGAACTTATCCAAGGAGTTATTTGCAGTGGTGGCTCAAATTTGCTGTGCCCAGCATGCAATAATAGGTTAAAAAGGTCATCCTCCTGTGACAGTTAGTTCATGAAGAAGGATTTAATAAATAGCTGTGTTGTGATATTTTTAATATGATATTATTGGTTGTAATCTTTTTCACTGTGTTTGGTCCCAGTTTGGTCTCTGCGTGTCTTAAATGCCACCTCAGTTCACACAGGTCATGCTAGGCAGTGCCTGTGCATATTGAGTGTAGAGACTTGGCAAAAGGAAGCTTAGATACAACATCAGATCACTTTGTCCCTCTGCTCCAACAAGCTGTATCCTCACTTCTCTTTCCTTCTGATAAATGCCTTCTGATTTTCCTCTGCTGCCAGTAGCAGAAAACCTCAGTTCGTTAGCAAAACAAGGCTCCCAGGACTTGGAAAGGGCAATAGATGTTTAATTATGTTGCCAATTAATAACATAACACAACAATCTTGTAACATTTTCATACACTTACTCGAATATTTGCTGAATTTGTGTAATTATTATACTCACATGTAAAATTTATGCAAAAGAAGTTACCCTACTCACTGGTGGCATGTCCTTGGAGACACAAACGTAGGGAATAAACACCCAGTTGATAATACGCATTGCTGTTTGAAGCAGCGCTCACTGGTGGCATGTCCTTGGAGACCTAGGGAATAAACACCCAGTTGGGTGTTTCAGATAATACGCATTGCTGTTTGAAGCAGCAGCAGAGAACCAAATTGAGAACCTTTGTGAAGGGCACTGAGGCTTTAGTCATGTTTGAGGCTGAAGTGTACCTTTATTTATTTATTTATTTATTTGAAAATACCTATATTTACTCTGTACTCAAGTAGGATTTGTGGAAGTCATTTCGGTGTAGTCATTTTCCTCACTACAACCCATTTTCAGGCTGCCCTGAGGTTTTTGCCAGTGTTGTACAGTGCTGTGCAGAGGCACCACTTACACAGAGATAATTCATGCTGTAAAGTTGAGTGCCGAGATTGGTGTTACTTTGTTTCTGTTGATATCAGAATCATCAGTTGTGCTCACACACTTCCCTTTGCTGCAGGACATGGGCTTCAGGTGGTGCCTGAGTGGGCAGTAGTGACTTCTCATTCAGGCTGTGATGTCTGGATTATTTTCCATCTCTAACTATGTGGTTAGAAAAATAAGTCAAAATCAAACATACTAGGTGAAAATGTGGCCAAAGAGTGAAATTTCATGTTACATTGACTTAAAGCCACAATGTTAAAGCAATTAAATGTAAGTGGGATACAGATTTGGGGAAAAAATTGTCATATCTGATTAAGACACTAGATAAATACATTATTGGTGGTAATCAGTGCTGTGTGAAAACATTCCCCAGAATTCCACAGTGGACACATATTCCTGTCTGGGTGTGTGGAGTTTGGTCCTGCTCAAGAGTACAGCTGTACTTCTGTGTGTGCTGAAACTGCTTGTCCTGATCTCTGTACACTTCCCAGTTCAAACCAGTACTCTGGTGTGATGTGCTCCAGTGCATTGCTGCTCAGTGGACTGGCACATCCCAGAGCAGGTACTAAAGCTCTAATTTTGGGGTGTAAGCAGGAATTGTAATTGTGGGTTGTAAGCACTCTCAAAAGGTACCAGGACTGGGCTGGGAGCTGTTCCATCCTGGTGAAGGAATTGGTGCTTTATTGGTCAGTGCCTGTTTTCAGTGCAGGTGAATTTGCTAGGTAAAAACCAAACCCCCCAGAAGTCCTAGCCGTCTAATTTGTTTAGTTTTAATCTTCCCAACTTTCAGCTTTGGCCTTTCTGTTCTGCATAATTTTATCAGCTGAATTCCTGCAGCTCAATTTAAGCACTAGAGTAAAAGAATCTTTTCAGATAACAAATGGCTTACAAATGTACAACTGCCAAATGATTTTTCACAGATGGATGTGTTGCAGCATTGTGTACCTCAGGTTAATGTGAGTCTGTCTCCACACTGCATGTGTGGGGTCAGTAAATCAGTGTGTATAGGAGCTGTTCCATCTGCGAACTCCCTTTCAGCTTTCAGGGGTATCTTCTGTACTGCAAAGTGGACAAAGTAAGTGGGAGAGTAAAGCATTTGCCTTGTAGGATCACACTGAGAGGAGATGATCACACTGGTAGGAGTCAGGACTTGTGCAAATACACCTTTTGTTCCCTCAGCAGAGGAATTAATAAAGTAATAACTCATCTGAGTTACTATTTCTCTTTCACAGGTTGGGCAATAGCTTAACATCTGCTGATGTTCCACTGTGTAACCAAAAACATTGCATTCTTGAGAGTTTCTTCTTCCTTGCAGTTTATGATCATTTCAGAGGTTTCAAAACTTGCAGATAGATAGATAGGTCAAGGAAACCAAGACAAACATCCTGCAGAGTGCTAGAGCCCATTCAGGTTCTGCTGCTTCACTTCTGGACACAAACTTGGGAGCAAGGCACTAGAAGGATAAGCACATTATTAAGACAAAGGAAGGTACAGTCCAAGACTGTGAATAGAGAAGAGGAGAAATGTTTAGTTTATGCTAAAACTTTGGTGTCAGTCACTAGTTTTCCTGAGCCTGTGCTGGGCAGGTGCTGGGGTGTGCTTGTAGCATGTGGGGACAGACAGTGCAGTGGAGTGAAGGGAAGCAATACCCAGGATAATTAAATTTATAACCATCATGCTGCTCCCTCTCTCATTGCAGTCCACAGCAGTCAAACAAAAACCCCATGGAATGAGCAAATTGGAGTTGAGTCTGCATGCAGTCAGTCATTTGGCCTGGTTGGTGTGCAGTACTCCAGGCATGGCTGGAGAAGGCAGCAAGCATTCACTCACCAGGATTTCCTGGGGTGCAGGGAGTGCCGTTGAAATCCAGGGATGAAACCGTGAGGAATTGACGTTCCTGCTGTTGCTGTGAATCCCGGAGCGCCATCGTGTGGTGGAAGGCTGAGTGCAGCCCTCGGGCCGTGCCTGGCAGCTGGGGCTCTGCAATTCCAGAGGCATTGTCTGCCCTGGCTCTGCCTTGGGGATTTAAACACGTGGTGGCAGGAAAAACAGCACTTATTAACTCAGCTTTTACCAAGCGAAAGCAAATGAACCAGGTACTTGTTTCAAAGCTTAACTCTCATCATAGCCTAAGTGTTTGTTGCTGAGGGAGTGAAGATGCAGGTGGATAACCCTGAACTGTGCTGCACTGAGGCATGACATCACCAGCACTGGATTCACTCGGGATGAGAACACACCAGAGCAGCAGAGGCTGTGCCAGGAGGATAATTCATCAGGCTTCCCTGCTGCCCTGTGCCAGAGACCCTTGATGCATGGAATGAGGCAGGCAGCACACAGCAGGCTGCCCTGGAGACCTGGCAGAGCTCATCTGTGAAAGGACACTGTAACTGAGGGGATGCAGTTTGTTAGCAACTCCCCAAACTGCAGGATTAATACAAAGCAGAGTACTATTCAGATGGACTTTATAGGAGTACACAATGCAGAAAGTAACCTAAACTCCTTCCAAAATGAAGATTTTTTTTTTTACTAGATTTTTCATTCTTTTCATTCTACAGCCTTCTAGTAGTAAAATAAAAACAGTATCTGAGTGATGTAACATAAATTTAAATTGCTATTCTGCAACAGGTTACCTGATGACCTTCCATGAGGTGTATTTGTTCCAGGATAAGGTTTGTGTTGTGTCCTGTGTGTACTGCAGGATCTCAAGGCAGACTAACAGGGTAGCAGTTGGAAGTTATGTAACAGCAGCTTTTCAAGGTCATCTTTAACCTTAAGAAACAACCCATTCAGACGTGTATTAGGTGAAAGGCTCTTGTCTCAGGAAGTTGGAAGGAGGCAGATTCCTGTGGGTTGTGATGCTGCAGGTACTGAACAAGAAAATGAGTGATGGCGGTAGAAAGTGATTCCTATGTCCAAAACCAAAACTTGATTGGGAAGTCCTGCAGTCAGTGGAAATGAAAATAAAAGCTGTTTGATACCTCTCAGGTGGGTTAGGTTTGCAACTGGATTTTGCCTAAAGGCAGTGAAATGCAACAAATCAGTTTGTAGGTTTATTGCAATCCTTGTGTCCTTCAGGCTTGGATGTAAAAAGAAATTCAGAAACATTACATATTCTGTGAAATTTAAATGGGTGTGGCAACACCTATTCAGTTTTTCCAAGGGCATCACAGAACCATCAAGTTTATCGTAAGGTTCCTTCTGAAATTAACCATGTGGGACTTCATGAACTTCATGGAACCATGAGTCGCTGAATGTGCTGAGTTGGTGCTCTTTGCAGCTGAGCTCCCTGGCCAGGCCTCAGCAGGCTGCCACTGAGGAATGGGCTCCACAGGGATCCTGCTCAGCTGGGGAAGGTGTGGATGCAGGAACAGGGAACTGAAAGGACT
>NW_008668879.1:4991-30362 GCF_000695815.1 Acanthisitta chloris
TCAAAGGGATGTGGTGGGGGCCAGTGCTCCATGGGGGTTTGACTCTGGCCCAGAGCTACTATTGTAGTTCATTTCTGGCTTGGGCATCAGGACCAACTTCTGGTGTCCATGCTAAAGCACATGTTCTGGTAGGTGTGCAAGTTAGCAAAAGCAAATGATGGGATTTATACCAGTTACAAGCAAGATTTTCTGATTGATTCCCCAAAATTTGTAATCAATATTTATATAAATGATTCTGGAGTAAAGTGTTGAGGGCTTGGGAAGTACTTTTAGTTTCTGTCTGTGAAGGAATAATGTGTATTAATGCACAGGATCATGTGTGGTAGTTTTGGCAAGGACATAGATGTGCATCAGAGTGCCCTGGTTCTGTCAGGGCTTTGTTTGAAGAGTGCTCTGAAAACATCAGTGTAAAATTGGGTGGAAGCACTAGTTAAACATCAAATGTTATAAAACTGCATTTCTCTAAACATTTTCAACTATCTTAGAAATCACCTGGACAAACCAACCAGTTTTCCTTTCCAGCCCTGTGCTCCAGCTGTCCATGCTCAGAAGGGGAGTGTAAGTCAAACATCTGTCTGGCAAGTATTTCCATTTCAGTATTCTAAGAGTTTTTTACTTCAAGGTGGTGTTGAGCTGTGTTAATGCAGAAATTGGCTTTAAAGTTAAATCAGGAGCAGTCGGAGAAACTAACTTGTTTCTGCCAGGAAAACAGCATATTTTAAGTGGCCTTTTGGTAAGGCATTCTAACAATTAAATGTCAGGGTAGAGGCCATAATCTTAATGAGTTTTGTTTCTAATAAAAGAGTCCTTGTGCACAGGACTTGATGTAATTTCAGACTAACAGAAAAAGCACAAAATAGTACTTTTGACAGTACATGAATTTTATTTTTTTTTTAGCTGTTAACTGTTAGGATAGTTGAAAAAAGTATATGTAGTATTTAATCAGAATTGTAAATATATTTATAAATATTAAGGCCTCATCCATGTAAGTCAGCCACATAGCCATAGTCCTACATGTTATTTTTAAATTCTAAAGAGGAAGAAATTTCCATTTGCCTACACTGATTCTGATAGACTTTTCTTCTGGTTTCAGGTGAGAAGTTACAGCTGTGGAACACAACTGGTAATTGAACAGGAGTTTAATGACTGTAGTTGCTATGACTACTACAAGTTGCTAATCGGCTAAGGAAGAAATCTATTGAGACCCAAACAGTTGGTAAAATTTTGAAATTAGGGAAGCTTATCTTTAAAGGAACTTTATTGCGTGACTGGGGGGAGTGAGGGCAATGCTTTTTCTGTGATCAGTGATATAAATGCTGTCTGCAAGTAGCCTGACTTGTCTTTACTGAAGCAACTAACCTTCCACACCAGCTCTGAAGATGCCTGCACTGTGGGATGAGGTAGTAGGTTGTATAGTTTTAGGGTCATACCCACAACTGGGAGATAACTATACAATCTACTGTCTTTCCTAAAGCGGCAGAAAAGCAACAGTGGAAACGTCTCAGTGTCAGATTCTACTGAACTTCTGTACTTGTAATGCTTCTCATAGGAGGAAACAAGTGTGTACTAACTGTGTTTAGATTTTTCTGGTTCTTTGAAAAGCCTGGTTATCATTCTACATCAGTTTTTCTCCTCTAATGAGTACAAAATGAAGAATTGATTGCTATCTGTATATGTATGATGGGGTAATCAAATCCAGATTCCTGATGTGCCCGTTATGTTTAGCATTGCTCACTGAAGCATCAAACATCCTTTAGAATGAAACTCTGGCTCCTTAAGCTCTTTGCTGAAGTCTGTGCTTCTCTGTCAGAGTGAGGTAGTAGATTGTATAGTTGTAGGGTAGTTATTTTACCCTGTTCAGGAGATAACTATACAATCTATTGCCTTCCCTGAGGAGTAAACCAAACTGCGGTCCTGGGCAGTCAGTCAGCAGGGAAAGTACTCGCTAAGTAAAGACAGATCTGTCAAAGTTAGGGTAGTAAAGTATCAGATGAGTCAGTGCCAGAATTTCCAGCATTGACAATCAGAGTGAATGGTGCAGCCCCCAAATGATATATTTGACTAACATGACTTTTCTCCCAAGGTGAGTGGCACAGTGGTGGCTGGATGTCAACAGTGCCTGTGTTCCTACAGAGGGGGTGGAACACCCCATAGAGGGGAAATTATCCCAGACCAGTTGGGGTTTGAGTGTAAAAACATAGGTAGCTCAAACTTGGACATTGTGACTTCAACTGTTTGGACACTCCGAGTTCTATAATGCATACTAATTCCAAGATTCCCAACTGCTTAGTAAAGGCTGGAGGGAAAGTTTACAATTATATATATACTTTATTAATAAGTGCTTATTTTTCTTCAACTCTTCTAGATGTAATACAAAATTTCTGGCCAAAATTGCCCCCTTTGTTTTTTGGGGGGAGTGTAAAGCTGTGGAGTTCTGAGTGTCCCAAGAGTCAGAACTTTTCTGAGTTGGTTATTGTTTTTATAAAAAGACTTTTTAAGCTTACTGTATTCCTTTTCCTCCTGCTGTCCTGGGTGTACCCAGTATAACTGCTTCTGTGCCAGTGTGCCCAGCAAGCAGCTTGCCACAGTAACACAAACCCCATGGAAATGCTCTTTGGGACAGCAAGTTTAGCTTAGTCAGAGTGAAAATTGAGACATTCCTGAGTGGTAAAAGTGGTTAACCACTGCTTGGTAAGTGATCACACTATAAACTTGGAGTATGTGCCCAGGCCTAAAGTGCAGAAGACCCAAAGCAGCTGATGAGCTAAACTCCTTCACAAAGCAGCTGCTGAGTAAGAAGAACTGCAAAAAAAGGAAGCATTGGGCTCCTAGGAAGAGGTAGTAGGTTGCATAGTTTTAGGGCAGGGATTTTGCTCGCAAGGAGGTAACTATACAACCTGCTGCCTTTCTTAGGGCTTTATTATAACACCAGGACCATTTGGGCTCCAGCCTACCTAACCTCTGCAGCTTTGGTACGTGAAGAGAAAGGACAAGGTATTTCTGAGTGTGTTGAGGCTTAATGAAACCTGTGTGTTGGCAGACTGGGTCCCAGACTGAAGTGTAGGACTGCTGGCTGGGATGCAGCACAGTCAAATGCTGCATTTGAGGCTGCACATGCTCTTTTGGAGATATTGGGCTGTGGTAAGTAAGAGGCTGTGTTTGGAAGGTGACTCCTTCAAGAGTAAGCTGGAGTCCCCTGGTGTTAGGATGGAGGTGCTGTGCACTTCTTAACACTAAGATCCTAATACTGTGTACTCCCACAGGGAGCTAAAATCCACTTTCCTTTGGCTTTGTGCATTTCAAGGGGAAAAGCTCCAGTTTTCCTTCCCCTAGAGGATCACCTGAGAGCTGCTTTTTCGACGGGGATAGGCACTCCTGATAAAACAGGCTCTCAGTGGTGGATTCCTTGCAGCCTTGCAGGAGGGAAGTTTTCAGTTAAAAATGATGGTGTGGTTTGTTTCCTGGAATTGTTACATGTTTTTTATGTAATTACACTGCACTACAGCAAGAGTTCTGTGGGGCTTCAGCTGGATACCCTGTCCTGTGGGGGACACAGACTTCAGCTGCTGAGCACCTTGTGGCATCAGTCCGTTGTGCCCACACAGGCCACTCTTCACATTGTTGCCAGTAAGGCAGAATCCTAGATGATAAGCATGTTCAGTCTGCTTTTATTGAGAGTCCTGTTTCAATTTAACTGTACATACTTGATTTAGTTAATAAAACTCTGCATTTGTGCAACTGCTGGTGAGTGGCCTTTACTTTCTCCAGAATAAGAGTGTGAATTTCACAGGAAGACAGTGCCCACATTATTGAAATAAAATCAAGACCATGTTTGGTCTTCACTGTAATTGTAACACTAATTATAGTGTTAATGAGCATTAAACAGTTATTCTAGTATTAACTTTTGTTAAAGAGCTTTGGTACAAGACTTCACTAAACAGGGGGATGGGGGATACTGTTGACAGCATTGCTGATGAATGTGCAGGAACTCTGCTCATTCCAGACTGGTTTCTGAGCATAACTGCGCAGAAGTCTAGACTTTAGTCTTTACTGCACCTTGGTTTTTACATAAATGCAGGGGCTAAGGTATCAACAGGTAAGAGTCAGGTGGAGAAACACCAATAAATGTGATCTTAGCAGCACAAAATGCCTTAAAAGCCTAAAAGTACCTGACATTTTCTAAGGTTAAGGGGTGTGCTTATAAAAGATGTAAATAATTCATGCTAGCCACTACAGCTGTGATCCTCCCATTGTACCAGACATGGTGTAATCAGGTAATTTTTTAAAACTGCTCAAATTAGTTCTTCCCTTTGCCTAAGGATGCTGTCCCTTGACCCCCACCTGTCTCCTACTGATTCTCTTCCCTGCAAGAGGTAGATGCATTTTTCCCTGTGATTGGAAGCAGCTTGATGAAGTGATAAAGCTTAAACCAGAGGGGAATTAGGCTGTGATTTAGCAGTGTTGTCTCATCACGTTATTTCTTACCTTCACTACCCTGTGGGCTCCACCTGGTAAATGGCATCAGCTCAGCAAGGCACAGTTTGCATTTTTCTATGTGGATATTTGGAGAGGTCCAAGGATGAGGTGACAACATGGCAAGAATCCTAACAAAGAAACAGGTAAAGGAATGCACAGCAGGCAGTGCAGGAAGGTTTGCAGTAGCAGTAGAGACATGTTTACCTCCCAGTGTGCAGTGATTATGTCATGGTGGTCTTGGAAACATTCCAGTAGAGCTCCAAAAATAGAGACCAGCTTCAGTGCAGATCCACATCCCAGGAGAATTCTTCGTGTTCTGTGCCCTTCCATGCAGAAAGGTGTGCTCTGCAGTCTCCCTGATAGTGTGACACCTCAGTCCTGGGGAGCTTTTTCCACGAGAGAAACCACTGCTAATAAACATCCTTGTGCTTCCAGAGGGGACTCAGGGCCATGGGCACGGGAAGTGAACTCGGTGCATTACAAATTCTCTCCGCTGTGCTGAGAGCTTAGATTGTGGCAGCCAAGAATTGCTGTTGTTATTTGCTATTTTATATAAATATATAGCCTATGATTCTATACTTTGGCCTGTGTGGAAGAGAAGAGCTCCTGGAGAAGTGCTGCCACCAGAGGTCCATCCAACATTTTCACCCTACCTCGACAGGGTCTTCTCTTCTGGGGTGTCCCAGGTTGGTTGGGGGATTTGCATACTTAAACCATCAGTTAAACCATAGTTTTGCTCTGTGCTTCTGTCTCCAGCCTGTGAGAACAGAGCAGGGAAGTTAACCTTTAGCCACTGAAGGCATATAGTGAGATGTTAGCAATGTGCACTTGGAATTTGATGTTATGTTTAGATTCCTTGACTGCTAGATCCAACACTGCGGTCATTTGAAATGTCGTGATATCTTTATGCCAAAAAAGCTTTTTACTCTTCCCCTTGGTAATCAGCAAGCTGGGCTCAGTAGGAGGTGCATACAGGTGGTTCAGCTTTTTGCTTTACCAAGCAAATAGTAAAATCTCAGAATCCCAGAATGGTTTGGGTTGGAAGGGACCCTAAAGCGCATCTCGTTCCACCCCCTGCCATGGGCAGGAACACCTTCCACTAGCCCAGTTTGCTCCAAACCCCATCCAACCAGGCATTGAACACTTTCACAGACGGGGCAGCCACAGCTTCTCTGGGCAACAAAAATACTTGTTATGTGCAAGGGATAAAATAAGAGAGGAAGGCAAGTCCCCGTGCACTGGTCAAAGCAGACAAGTGTGATGAGTTCAGTGGAATATTAGGGGTTTCAGCTGAGGCTCCCAAGAGACAACTGAAGTCCCTCAGCTCTAGAGGCAGCAGTGCCTGGCATGGCCTCAGCCCTCTGCTGAGCCATTGGGAGTCCAGCAGTGAGGCAGTTTGGTTTAGCCAAGAAAGCTGATTGCCCCTAACAAGCTCAGTTGTGTATTTAATGACATTGTTCAGTAATGGTGAGTCCTGATAGGAGCTACTGGAGACATCAGATGTTGGTGTATGTGTTGTTGCAACACAAGAAATCAGATTTGTTCTTGTTGCAGAGATGGCCTAGTTTGTTTCAGACACTTAAAACCACTACAGTGAAAAGCCATTGCAAAATCAGCCACTGTTCTATTTCAGCCTGTTGTATTAAAGCAGTCTTCAAAAGAAAGGTATTGCAAGCCATATAATGCTTCTAAGAACTGTATTTTTGGAGACTGAAAAGATACTTTCTGAAATCGGAGAATGCTAGTGAGAAAATCCTCCTTTGACATTCAAACTCTCCTGTACAGACAATGTCAGCCTGATTAGTTAAACCCAACACAGCACAAAACCAGAGAGAAGGTTCAAATCATGCAATTCCTGGTTCTGTGAGGGAGTTTGCTATTTCCTCTGCACAACACCTGTTATATTACACACCCTTTAATACATTCCCAACAACTATGTGTGAACTGCTAGGTGAAGCAGTAGTAAATCAACCCCAGTATCCCAGTGGGCTGTTGTGCATGAAACCTGATTCACATCTGGAAGTAGCTCCTCCTGCAGGAGCTCCCTAAAATAAAGAGGGATAAGGAAGAATAACCAGAGCAGTTTGAACTTCCCAACTCCTAGAAAAGTAAATTTGTACATGACTAACATTCTGTCTGATTAAGCTGTGACTGATGCTCTCAGGTCCTGGTACATAACATTCAAGTGTATCTTATGCCAAAACAGCAGCCAAGCACTTTCCTCGATATTTATTTTACAAAACAGTAAGTCTGGAGCTGTTTTTAGAGCCTGATGTAATACCATCCTGATGGTTTCTTCACCAGCTGGCGTAGGCTTTTGCATTGCCTTATCACACGTGCTGGAAGGAAAGGGCTGATGCACAGCTGCAGAAACCAAGGGAGACACAGTACGTGGCAAAGTTTCCTCAGTTTAGGTCAAAAGAGGTAGGTCAAACCTTATCAGACCAATGGAAAAGGCCTAAAGGGAAGTGAAACAGTTGGAACGTTAGGCTTAAGGATAACTAAGGAGTGTGAGATAACTAGAATACATGAGTATCTGAAGGATGCAAATGCAGGAAATGTGATTCTTGTTAGGATGCTGTTAAAAAGTTTCAGCTGTCACAAAAATGTGCAGTGAAGTAGGTAAAAGTATTGTGGACATAGTTTAAATGGGTGAATTGCCAACAAGCAGCTCTGAAAAGCTGTCCTTTGGCAGGAACAGACATGTTCAAACCCTGTTTCAGCTGAGTCAATGGAAATCCTTCCCTTAATCTCAGGGCAGGATTTCACTTTCAACCCAGAATAATTTTTATACAAGTGATTCATAGAATCACAGAATATCCTGAGCTGGAAGGGACCCACACAGGACACCCCAACAATCCCCCCACATGCCTTCTCATGTGTTGTCCAAATGCTTGATTGAGGTAAGGTGAACAGCTAACTCATTGTTACGTGAATTAACCTGTTGAGATAATTACTAGCTAAGATATTAATAAGCATTAGTAATTTTTATTTATTTTTTTAAAAAAATCTACTCACAGCTAGGAAAGGCTTGTGGTTTACTGAGTGGTTAGCCAAGCTGCAGGAAGGTGGTGATGTGGAAAATGCACTGTGCTGTTGCCCAGAGTCCCTGTGCCAGGCCTGGACTGCTCAGTAGGCAGTGGCTGCTCACCCTTGTTGAGGGACTGATGGCTTTCAGCAGTAGTGTTTCCTTTGAGCAGCTTGACCTTGTCTGCTTATCCTAACCAAGAATAGTAAGATGCCTGTGAGTATCCATCTAATACAGAGTTAATTATTACAGTATCAGAGAATCCCAGAATGGTTTGGCTTGGACGAGACCTTAAGCTCATCCAGCTCCAGCCCCCTGTCCTGGCAGGGACACCTTCCGCTAGCCCAGGTTGTTAGTTTATTCATATTGAAGTGAATTAGACCATATGAAATTCTCCAAGACATGTAAAAAATATTTTTCAGGTGAAGTTTTTTACTCTTAATGAAATACCTGTTTTCTGCTTTGCATTCCCACCCTGGCAGGACCTGTGTTCCCACTGGCTGCCATGATTTGGCACACTCCATTGTGTTGCAGAAGTTCTGAAATGTGGCCAAGAAGTTCCTTCCAAGATTACCTTCTCAAAGAAAAAGTATGCACTGTATTCCTTACCCTTCAAATCCCGTTCAGTGACCACAGATTGTTGTATTTCAAGCAGGGACAACAACAGGATTTTTACTGTCAACTGCTCTTAAAACGTAGAAACTACAATCATAGAATATCCTGAGCTGGAAGGGACCCACAAGGATCGTCGAGTCCAACTCCTGGCCCTGCACAGGACAGCCCCAAGAATCACACCCTCCCCCATCCCCCTCTACCCCTTTCCTTACGTTTTTGGAGCAGCACCGTGGTCCTGTGAAATTCAGAGCCCATTTCTGGATCCACATGTAGCATAGCTGTACACAAAGCTTTCTACCTTCTCTGCCAATTCACGTCACTGTTGACTCACAGGTATTTTAAGACTCCATTTAGATGCAGCCGTGGCAGTAGCCAATTCTAACCTGCTCTTGAAGTGTTTTTAGTTTCAGGATGACTAGTGGGAATGCCATCATTCAGGAACTAATCTTCAAAAATAAAAGTCCAAAGTGCAGATCAGTGAATTTGATACTGAGCAGTACTGCGTTGACCACTGTGTATTCCCTTTCTAAGCCAGAGTTGTGTCTGTTAAAATTGGCAACAGAAAATAATCCAATGCTTCTTTTATATTCAGTACAAATTCTGTGACCAGATGTCAACAAGACGTCTTCCATGCACCTCTGCTCTGGAGCCAGGCTGGGAGAGCTGGGGGTGTTCATTCCAGAGAAGAGAAGGCTCTGGGAAGACCTTAGAGCCCCTTCCAGTGCCTATAGGGGCTCCAAGAGAGCTGGAGAGGGACTCTGGACAAGGGGGAATGGCTTCCCACTGTCAGAGGGCAGGGTTAGATGGAATATTGGGAAGGAATTCTTCCCTGTGAGGATGCTGAGGCACTGGCACAGGTTGTCCAGAGCAGCTGTGGCTGCTGTGGCAGTGTTCCAGGCCAGGTTGGATGGGGCTTGGAGCAACCTGGGCTAGTGGAAGGTGTCCCTGCCCATGGCACATGGTGGAATGAGATGGTCTTTCAGTTCCCTTCCCACCCAAACCAATCTGAGATTCCATGATTCCAAGAGACTTCAACATCAGAAGAAAGATTTGAATTATCAGAAATAACAGGAAAACTGCCACATTTCTTTGTTCTAATCTGTCTTTATTTTGAGACAGATCAAGAAGCAGTGAATTATTTGTACATCCTTGATGCAATTTTTCTACAGTGTTTTAAATTAGACCCTGGAGAAAAAGGTGATCAGCAACCCATATACCTAGAGATTTCTGTGGAAGAGAGGGTATTGCAGGATACAAAGACCTTAGAAAACTGAGTAACTGGTACATTGTCATGCTTTGATACAACTATCCTGTGCCAGCTCTGTTTGCAGCAGAATTCACAGCATCAGAATAGTAAAGTTTAGCGTTCTCAGCTCACAATAGTTATGGAGTAGGATTCCATAAAAAACACAAGTAGAGGTCATAACTATTTGAAGGCATGGCAGTATAGGTTTGGGTCTTAAATTTAATTTTTAAGGGGAGAGAAAAATACATAAACTCATGTATTTCCTCACCTCTTGCCCATTCCAGGCTCTAACTGTTCCATCAGTAGATGCACTACATGTAACAGATGTTAATTTTCCAGCACCAAACATGTTCACTGTCAGACAGATAAGCCATGACAAGCATTTTTCCTACAATAAAACAAGAGTCAGAAAACAACACATAATTAAATAGAGCTGAAAGGTCTAATTCTCCACAACCTCTGTTCACAAAGTGTCCAAAGATGTGGAGCTCAGTACACCCGGAAAAAAACCCCATTGCTGCCCTTTGGCCAGCACATTGCTAAGCATTACTAAATGACTGCATGTGTGAGAGTTTCCCCCTCAGTGTTACGTTACAGATGACAAACAGTTGATTGTACTGTTGATTCCAGAAACAGAGTTGCAACATTAAGGTAACAGGTTGCTGTGCAGATATGCACCTGAATGTTTTCTTGAATAGGTTTATGGTCAGGGAAGATGGGAGACTTGAAAATGAAGCCATTTCTTCCCTCTCCATGGATGACCTAATGAGACACAGTCATGAGATAAGGTTTTGCGTCATCATCTTTATGTAAATTCTTTTTTAGGGCTGGTAAGGGAGTGTTACACTTGGCCACTTCATAAAGGAAAACAACCAGACAGCTCTATTTTTAGTCTTCTGAGAATATAACTCACAAATGCCATTTTTCCAGAGGTGATTTGGTAAGTTTCCACATTGCTGCTTATGGTCAGCAAAGCTTTAATATGGATTTCTATCTTAAATTCATCTGACAGTTACATACAAATCTTTCAAATTGATGATTCTGATCCCTAACGTAAAATTTGTTTGTAGCATAATGTGCATCTTTGAGAGCTTCAGCAAAACTTAATTCCAACTAAGCACTTTGAGAACTGTTCCCTCCCACAAGGCAAGTAACCAAACCAAATTCTACTTGCTCTACTGCCTAAACTATGGTGAATATAGCCCTCCCTTGAGTTTTTACTGGGCACCACATTTACTGAATCTGTTATTGCTTGGGCAGTTTGTGTGTCTGCCCAGTCCCCAGCCTGCTGTCAGGGACACTACCTGGGCATTTCCCTTGTGCAGGAGTTAAACCTACACAAATCTGTACAAGGTGTACAACCACACAAAACTGATCATGGTATTTTAGGCACTGAAAACAGCCTTACCTGCCCAGGGAGCTGTTCTCTGAAGTGATGCTCCAGAACTCTTGTGTTAGGAAAAAAAAAGAGGGGGATTTTAGACACACTGAAGCCAATTCAAAGCATTTAACACCTTTTGCTGTCAAGAAAGTAGTAACAGACTGAAAGTTCTGCCACTAAAGCCCCAGTCCTTTGAGCCACTGGTGTTATGCATTCAAAGAAACTGTAAATCTAAGTATGAGCTTTTTGGAAAGTTTTCATGGTCATGGCTTATGTTAACTTCTTCAAGGAAATGTGAGAATAAAAGTCATTGTAATGTTCCATTTTGTTTTTTCCACATGAAAAAGGTCATAACTCTGTGCCATGCAGGGAAGGGTTGTGAGACTACCAACACACACATAATTCATTTGGTATTGAATACAGTAACATCAGTCACCAGGTACCACTTCTGTCCCATGAAGA
Organism: Acanthisitta chloris; assembly: GCF_000695815.1. Taxonomy (NCBI): domain Eukaryota; kingdom Metazoa; phylum Chordata; class Aves; order Passeriformes; family Acanthisittidae; genus Acanthisitta; species Acanthisitta chloris. The sequence continues at coordinate 16,200 of NW_008668879.1, forward strand.
TCCCACAAACTGCTCAGAGTCACCAAGTAGAGCACCTCACACAACAGCTCCTCAGGCTCTGAGGAACGTGTTCCCAATCTGATGTGACTGGTACCTGTGCAGGATTTCACTCTGTGTGTGTCAATGCTGGGTGTGCTGGTTGTCATTTCTTGATACTGAAAGTAATCCACCCGTGTTTGGAGATGGGTGTTGTGCTCCACCTGTGTGTGAAAGGGTCACTGGAGACATATTCTGCTGAGTGAGTCTAATGCTGTGGTAACATTAAAACACACTGCCAGTTCACCAGGTGAATTTGGTGAAATATTATCCAACTCACCAGGTGAATTTGGCTAAAGGAGATAGAATATGCACATGCTGAAGGCAGCCAGAGCAGGCACAGCCTCATGCTACCAGAGACACTCAGCAATCCCAGAAGTGCATTGACTTCACAGGTGCTCAGTGTCTGTAAGCAGCTCTCTAGTATGAGCAAAGCCAGGTCATGAGAGCAGAAGGGGTGGGTTTAGTAAGACCATAGTTCCTCACTGTATTAGCAATCAAATCACTGTATGGTGAACCAACTACACCTCACTCACACCCTTTGGAAGGGCTGCAGGACCACTTGTACCACCTTCGCTTTACACACTCGGTGTAGAGAGAAATTAAGTTGGAGCCTATGATGTTTTTTCTCCCTTATTTTGTCTGTCCCTAAGGTGCTTACTCAAGACTTTGGCTTCCTCCAAAGCACCTAAAGCAACATCAAGTGAAGCTGGTGGTAGCAGCTCACCACCAAACAGCCTGGTCTTAGCTAAAAGCAGCATTGCAGGAAATTTCCCCACTAATACACATTCCCCATCCTACCTGGCAGTTACAGACCTGAAGCTGCCTTTTTCATCTCACCAATTAGGGTACTTTACCTCAGATGAGGTATATGGTAGCTACATTTTACAGCAATCTTGCAGCCATCAGGATTGTGGATCCTTAGAGGGGCTGTTTCAGCATGGCAGGGGGAGACAGCAAATCTGGGGCACCCCAAGTCAGGTTCTGCAGCAGAGGGTGTTGTGGTACTTCCCAGTTCAGCAGCACTGGCCCTGATCTGGGGTGAAACAACCTGTGCTGGGACATCACAAAGGGCAGCATGATGAAACCACTTGGAAGGGGTTTTGCTCACTCCCTTTGATGGTTGTCCTCCCTTCTGCTGTGGCACACCACCAGGGAGGGCCACAAAAAAGCTGATGAGCTGTGAGCCCATCTCTAGCACAAACACCAGAGTTAAAGTCAGGAAATAACCCTTCCAAACAAACCCAAACTGAGGTTCTGTTCTGCCTTTCTGGTGGCATCACTGAGTTTCATCCTGTTTCTGTATCCTGAGATGGAACCCGAGATAACACAGCTACAAGTGTTGGGTAACATCTGCCTGCTACGAAGTGTGATGGTTTGCACCCAGGCTGGGGAGCACAGGATGTACGGACAGACCCTGACAAGCAGGTTGGCAGCAAAAGCAGAGCCCAGGTCTCCCGAGTGGTAATCCTGCCTGTTGGGCATATTCCCTTCCCCGTGGCCTCTGGGCCATGCAGAGCTCATGTTAAAGCTTGCACAGGTTATATTTTTCATGTTCAGTAAAATCTGACTCAATTTGTGCCAAAAACTTTCAGGATTCTCCCTCCCCTGTCCCCCTGTGAGTTATGTTTCCTTGAAAAACCACAACCCTCTCTAAGTACCTTAGAAATGCACCATAAGCATTAAGCCAACACTAGACAATAATAAATGAGGCAAAATTACATGCCAGGATGTGCTGGTGATAATGTTTTCCACTAAAGACAGGAGCAGCGAAATTTTCCAGCATAACAACAAAGGCACTGCTCCCCCCACCCCAGGTGAAACACAAGTGAACTTTACCTGACCACCCTGTGCCCATCCAGCCCCAAACCTTCTCCGTCTGATAACGTCACCCAGAGGTGACGCGCGGAGCCGCCGGCGCAGCACCGAGCTTGGCTAGCCCAGCACTGGCTGACCTTTAAATCCATCTTGTCTTGTCTGCGTGCCCAAGAGGAAATCACATGTGTGGCACGAGCCTGACCCAGAAATATTGCAGGGAGTAGGATATTTTGTGCGAATAAGGAAGGGCAGGGTCTGCAAGATGAATCACCAAAACAATAATTATCCTGAGGAAAAACCTTGGAGGGTGGATTAACCGTGATAACTGCCCTTTCAAGGTAACAACAATGCGAGCCGTCAGCCCTTCTCAATGGAGAGGGACAGAAAATGCTTCAGCACAAAGAATAAAAATAAAAATGATGCAAGTTCATAAGAAGAGATTGGCCAAGGAGGAATCCTTCGCTTCCCAGCAGCTCCAGCTTCAGCCCCCGATTGTTATACAATCTGCCACAAGAATTGCTCCAAAAATTATTTTTAGCTCACCAGTAGCTTTCAGTGAAAATAAATAAAGGGCCAGACAGTTGCTATAAAGACAGGAAATCAACTTTAGAAACTCTTTAGCTTTTGGCTAAGGAGGGCAACTGAGTTACACAGTTCCTGAGTGTGCATGATAGTCTCAGATAAGATGATAGTCTTCTCTTTCCTTTCCTCTGATCAGTCCAGTTATAACGGCACTGTCAGTGCTTTATGACTGCTCCATAACTGCAGCAAACACCAAGGCCAGGGATCTTAGGGTACTGCAGTCTCTGCCTGCTCCTCTGGTCTGCATTTCCCACGGCTGTGTTACATGCAGGCATAGGTTTCACAGCTAGCAACTCCCATGCACAGCAGCTGCAGTGCTGTGCCTGTTCCCAGCCCCTGGAGGCAGCTCCTGTGGCCACAGCACATCCCCAGAGCCATGTACCTGTCCCTCCCCAGCCCACCCAGTGTGCCCACCCTTCAGTTTGGCTCAGGTGTAGCAGCATGAGTGCCTCAGAAGAAGTAGGGGGAGCTCTTCTTGTGTGGCACCTAAACTGCTCAGAGAAGCTTCAAGCATCCCAAAGACGGAACCATGGTGGCAGCAAGGAAGACAGGACACGACATCTCACTAGGGGTGGGAAGAAACAGCAGAACCTCCAGCCACTTCAGAGCCCCAGTGTGGGCAGATACACCTGCCCAGGCAGGTACCATTAGTAGTAATGACTTGCTGCTAATCAAACATCCACTGTGCTGAAGAAGCAATGAGTAAAGGCCTAACTCTGACTCCCAACTGAAACAATATTCTAATTTTTCTTAATGAGCCAACCTTGTGTTCACCCTTGGCCATCTCAGCTAAATGCTCTGAGCTCCCATGTCATCAGTTGGAGCAGATGTCAGAGAGGTGACTGTATTTTGCTGCCTTTCAGTTTTACAACCAGTTATCTGCCTCAAGTCTGCTCTGAGCAGCAGCAATGTCACAGCCTTGTCTCTGCTTTGCCTCATCCACCCCCAGAGCTGGTGACAGTGCTGGCATTCCTTCTGCGAACGCTGCCTGGTGAGGGCACTTCTTGGGGCCAAAGCTAGAGTGAAAAACATACTTGGGGTCACTCAAGCTCTGTACTGCACCTGGAAACAGGAAAGCTCCCTGCAGTGACAGCATTTGGGGCAAATAAACCACGATTTGGAAAACAAAACCGCAAGCAATCCACTCCTGGCTCCAGAGGCAAAGGTTGCTATGCACAGAGCACGAGGCCTCACCTGCCCATGCACGTTCCTCAGCAGACACGGAAGAGGCTCTCCCTTGCACGCAATCTGCACTGCTGAGGGCTGTGCTGTCAGATGTATGCTGAGGAAAGGCTCTTCCTGCTCCTCTCCGAGACCAGCTGAACCTCTGCCAGCAGCAAGTTAGATAGCCCCATGGAAAGTGAAACCACAGCGACAGGGAGAGGAACCTGGAGAAGGTACTGCTCAGGTGCTGCTCCTTCGCTCCAGCTGACAGTTACCACAGAACTCTTGTGCCCTTTGCAATTCGTGGAGTAACTTTAATAATCACAAGAAAATGAATAAAAGCATTTCCCTGTTCCAAAGGCATGCGGATACCTTTCCATCTCACTGCTCCTGAATTACAAGAAGGACTAAATATGAGGGTTGCAATTTACCATTGCTAAACCTGTTCACAGCTTTATGTGCCTCTGCCACCTCCACTTCATTCTGCTCTAGGCTGCCAGCACCCTCTAATTTCTTCCCACCAGCCTCCCCTGAACATCTTGGATGTCTGCTGTTTGGAGACAGGTCCATCACTTGAAGGGTGGTCTGGAGGCAAGGTGAGGTCAAATTGCTTAAGCATCCTACTGTTTTATTTGCTTGCTTAGCTGTACATGGAGTTCCCTTCTGCTTGCAGTAACATCTCTCTCCTCTGTTTTTAATTTAAGGTTTAACAAAATGATTTTCATACTTTTATGTCCCCAAAACATAAAAAAATCCCACCTTCAGCCACAGCCCTTCGGCTTGGACTCAGTCATGCCTCCCTCAGTGACAGAATGAGAGTAAAACATCTTATCAATTTGAACAGATCAGTTTCCTTTATGGTGGAGTTGTTTTCAGCGTGCTGTGATGTGTATTACAAAAGCCAAAGATATAAATGATCAACTGGAAGCTTGAATTAATTTTTCCTTGTGTCTAAATTAGGAGAGTGAGTAATTGCTGCAGTAATCGCAGGCAGAGCCTGTTTATCAATGCCAGTGAATAATTGGCTATTAAACAATAGTGCACTTTGCCTTTGAAAATTCACAACACTCCAACAGGAAGCACAGCGCCAGTTTTACATTTGCCTGATGACTGATGAGAGGAGTGGCAGGATTACACACGCAGTTTGGGGAAAAGCTTTCTGACGTGTCTCCCCCAAAAGCATCCCTATGCCTCAAGAGTTATCCTTGCTGCAAGGATAAGCACACAGCAGGCTTAGATTACAGCATCTGAAGTCACAGGGCCAAAATAGCACAAGCCTAATTCTGTAATCAATCACTCCTCATCACAGGCAGCCAAGTGCTGTACCTAGAAACCACAGGCAGGAGCTGCCTCTTGTTTTCTGGTTTTGTACACGCGTCCGTCTGCCACTTGGCCATGGCTCTGACCTCACCCTTTGTTTATTGCAGCATCTGGCCTGTTATCTTCCTTATGCCCTCCCATTTTCCATGCCAAGCCTATCCTCTTCCCACTATGCTCCTCATCCCTTCCTCTGACAGCTCTGGATCAAGTCCCTGTCCTCCCCATGTACCACCCTCTCTGCCCAGCAGCACTGACCCCTCACCTCCACCTGCTTTTCAGTGCCACCACTCCATTTCTTCCCCTCCTGGCTGTTTCTGGACTCTCACCCCAGGCACCCACAGCTCCTCCAGCTCTCAGGACCTCACCTGTGCTCTCTCCCTCTTCCAAGTATCTTTTTTTCTCCGAGCTTCCTGGATCAGGAGCTGACATGGTGCAAGTGGCCTGTTCCTGCTGCTTCCAAGCCCGTTCTCTTGCCAGCCTCTCCCCATCCTTCTCCATGACTGATTCAAAGCTCTTTCTTCTCCCAGATTCCCACATCTACTATTGGTGACATCAGGTTCTTGGCATGACAACCCAAACAGTTTCTCACATTGGCATCCCTGTATCCTCGCTCCTTCAGTTGATCTACAGCTCTTGTTCGACTCTCTCAGTCACTCTGCAATGGTTAATCTGCTGTTCTTTACCTAGCACTGCTCTTCCTCATCTCTCCACTGTGAAAATTCCCTCTCTGCTCACTGCTTATCTAGATAATTCAATTAGTTTTCCTCTCCTCCTCTGTTTTCAGACCTCGACTCCCTGTCCTTTTCTCAATTTGAAAATTACTCATTTGCTTTCAAGCTTCATTTCAGTCCAGTCTAAACTGTTCTCCCAGTCTGGCCTACTGACTTCAGTTCACTTTTTTTTCCCCTGACGCTATTAACACAGCAGTAAATTAATTCTCTCTACCTCTCCATACTGTTACCTTCCCAACCAAGCAGCTTTGAGATCCAGCTGAATCTGAAGAAGTGTATCTGCAACTCTGGCTGATGCAAATTCTCTGCTCCTGGCTCTCTTCCCCCAGTTCCCTTGCTCTCCCAGGAAATATGAGCTGACTGGTTTTCTTCATTTCTGTGGTAGGGCACTGGTCTGTTCTTGCTTCCAATGGCATCTCCATGACTTCTCATTTTCTTTCATCCCTTTTGATTCTAAATATCCTTAACTCTCCTCATTTAACCATGTATTCTGCAATTTCCCCTTCACTAGCGTCCTTTAGCATCTCCTTTCTTTAAGTTGTACCAAAAGGTGCTTGATTTCCCTCTTGTCCTTCCAGACACTGTTTCATCTCATAGCTCACTGCAGTTTGTAGTATCCTGACATTCCTCCAACAGTTTCTGCCCCTCACATCTTCTGGAGACTTCTCTGGTGGAAGTCTCTCACCTCTTCTTACCAAGATTTCAGTCAGCCACTTCCTTTTATCTACACTTAATTTTAGCACTGTTGACCACATTCTTCCTGAGACCTTGTTCTCTGGACTCAGCTTCGGCCCTCTGTCACTCATCCACCACGTTGCTAAGCAGTCTTCTTCAGCAGCCTTGAACAGGTCTTGGTCTCTTTTCTCCTACCATTGCAATTCCAGGAGAAAAACATCCATCAAATAAAACAAAAACCCCAAACTCATCTCTATGCCCAAACTCAATGACCACCTCTTCAGGGACAGCTCCTGTTTTACTGCTCAACTCCAGAACTGTCCTTTCTATCCAAAGAAAAAGTAAATAATGAAAAGAAAAGATCTTTCTGTAAGATCACCTCTTATTTAGATCTACTTTTAACTCAGGTTCTTCAGGGCTAAAGCAAAGCTTGTGCCCATGCCTCAATATAATCTCACTTGTCACCACTGACAGCATGACTGTCTGCCCACAACCCACCACGGTCTCTGCTCTCTCTCCTAATGCCCAGTTTATGAATCCTCTTCTTCAAATGAGGTTTAATTCTCCTGAAGTTTTTCTCCATTGGGTTTTAGGACCTGACAGACTTTCCCAACAGTCCCCTCAGTCCAGCTCTCCCCATCTGACACCCTAATGATTAGGCTGCCAGTTTTGCCCTTGCTTTGCTCACAGCAATCCAGCACTCTGCCACAGAGTTAGTCACTGGAATTGTGACACTCACTCCTCCTTCCACATTCCCTCTCCTGACTCCTTTCTACCACCAAATATAAGTCACTTGGCTTTGCTTTCAAGGCCCTTCATGACAGATCATTGTTCACTACAAGGAAGCTGCTTTATGGCTGGTGCACTACACTGGTTTTTATCCCTCACTATCCTATATTCAAGGAACATCTTTTTATTCCTGGGGGCTGCTTAGAGCTCCCTATGACTCTTCGTAAAAGCACATCACTTCTACAATGATGGCAGCTGCTCACCATCCTGATGAGAATGGTTTCTTTTTACTCTTGTGTCTTCCACCCTCGTCTTCTACTAACATAATGCTTTGGGGGATGGGACCCTTTGTCTTCTGCATTTGTAGGCGATTCTATGAAAGGCAACCTACTGAATAGGCAGGTCTGTATCACTATCAGGAAGCCTTGGTTGCAAAGCCCAGTGATCTGTGCAAAATCGAGGCCTCCAACACAAGAAAGATGTGGACTGTTGGAATGAGTTCAGAGGATGCCATGGAGATGCCCTGAGGGCTGTAGAACCTCTGCTATGGAGCCAGACTGGGAGAGCTGGGGGTGTTCAGCCTGGAGATAAGAAGGCCTGGAGAGACCTTAGAGCCCCTTCCAGTGCCTAAAGAGGCTCCAAGAGAGCTGGAGAGGGACTTTGGACTAGGGAATGTAGTGACAGGACAAGGGGGAATGGCTTCCCACTGAGAGAGGGCAGGGCTATATGGGATATTGAGAAGAAATTCTTCCCTGTGAGGGTGGTGTAACACTGGCAGAGGTTGCCCAGCAAAGTTGTAGATGCCCCATCCCTGGAATGGGCTTGAAGAAATCTGGTCTAGTTGAAGGTGTCCCCTGCCTATGGCAGGGAGATGGAACAAGATGATCTTTCAGGTCCCTTCCAACACAAAACATTCTGGGATTCTATGAATATGGAATTATCAGAGGCACCTCCTACCACACATCCTTTAACAAATGTATAAATGCTCCCAGTGAGCCTTACAGTCTGTGCCATCTACTCATTTCAAGTACAATGCTGACACCTTTCAAGTGGCCCTTACTCTCTGCTCCACAATAAATTAATTTCACAAAAGCATAGACTTCAGAGGTGTCTAAAGCGTTTGCATGTACACTTACTCACCCCCTGGCCATGGCTCCCAGATGCTCTCAGGAACACTCCAGTAAAGGTTGGATTTCTTGGTGTCTTTCTAGGCTTCCCATCCTGATGAGAAACACAGCAAACCCCCTCACTGGCAAGGGCACTCACATGAACCAGAGCAGCTGTTTGAACCCGAACCAAAACCAGAACTTCAAGGTCATGTCTGGAAGTCCCTCCTAGCTCAGAGAGCAGACACCAAATATTTTGCTTATCCTCTGCGACTATATGACAGCCTTGGATCAACACATGAAGGCTATTAGAAAAAATGACTAATTTTGGCAGCTGGACACTAGAACAAATTATTAGGCTGCTGAGTGTCCTCATCTGGCCATCAGAGTGATGCCCCCACCTCTGGCTCCAGCCTCATTGGCACCTCAGGGGCCACAGAGGAGCTGCAGCAGAAGGGCAGAACAGTGCTTCTAAGGCAGCACAAAAATGTTATTTTCCTAACACCAATCTGTGCATCTGGCCAGAGCCAGCAAGCTCTGCTGAGGCCACCCATGGCCACCAAAGCCCTAGCCCTTGTGGCCTGGTACTGATTTACCTCCATTTACACTTCTTAACTGTGCAAAGTACATGCTCAGACTCGATCACATCTTCATTAGACCCCCAACAGTTTACAATTATATGTTTAATACCTTTAAAGTATTGACTCCACAGTTACTGTTTGGAGATGTATAACTGGAGGGCTGTGTGGCTCCCCCTGAAGATGTCACCAGGCCTGTGGTAAACAGATGTGCTCTAAGTGTCTGGACAGGCAACCTTTCCAGAAACATGAATTAGCTTAGTCAAGCGTTTTCCGTGAACACATTTTTGACAGATCAGTTAATACTGTTTACATAATTTTAAACTAAATGTTGAATGCAAGCCTATTTTGCCTCACATCTTGACATAAAATGTATCTCTATGTAGGTAGATAGGGAAACGTTCCTGGCTTTGCAAGGAGATAGGAAATTATTGATAAGAGCCTTGATATTTGCAATACAATACACTTTCCTAGGGTTCACAGAATTCCCCCAGAGCAAAAGCTGTTTGAACAAACTTGGCTGGAAGACAAAACTCAGTTCAGTACTTTTCCCTTTTTTTTTTTTTAACCTGCAGTGCTATTTTAAGACCAGTTTTATGGTTCCAGTTCAGGCAATGGCTAAAATGGAAGGGAAAAAATGACAATACTTCATAAAGTTTACGTACCTTGTTCATGACTCTCTCTCACACCATGATATCACCGTGGCCTCGTGCATTTCTAGTGACATCTTGACATCAGCCTTGTAAAAGTGCATCTCGAATCTCTGAATAGAGGGAAGGGGAAGTTTTATTTTGGAAAAAGACAGGTTTGGCATTCTATCATTTTAATTATAGTTATATAGAGGTATTAATCTCATTGGTGGCAGTCATGGTCTCAAAATGTCTTCTGCTGATTGTCAGATTTGTAAATATGCAGTAGCCCAAGGTCAGCCTTCCTCACAACAGAAAGCAGACCTGTGTCTTTCTGTTCCCTCCTCCCCATCATTCCACTTTCTCCACCCTTTCTCTCCTTCCTGCTGTGAACATGAGCTTGCTTCCCCTCATCTCCACATGATTTCCTCATGCTATTTGTTACCCCTTCCACACAGAGTTTTGTGACTCCTCCCTGCACATGGTCAGGGAATCGACAACACCCTTGTTGTCCAGGCGGCTGTTCCCCACCCAGCCACACGTGCTATCTGCTGGGCACATCACCCTGGCCAGGGCCAGCCTGTCCAACAAAGAGCTGCTCACGGTACTTCTGCAGTGACCACTGTCCAGCTCAGCTCTGCCTCATCCTTCTCCTTACCCAGCGCCACGGTGCTGCCAGCAACTGCCAGAGCTCAGTTTATTCCATGGCAAATCACTGGTTTCCAGCAGGGTTTGTCACCAAAAGGCAAACCTGCAGGACTTTAATGTTCAAAACCAGCTGGCTCAGCTAGCAAAGATGCACATTCCACATCCAGTTTTGCAAGCCAGCTTTCCTCCTCTCCATGTGTGCTATTGCTATTCCATCTCTCTATACTTGGGGAAGAACCTGATGGCTTTGTAGGTACCTTCCTTCTACAGCATCTGTAGCTCTCTGGTTCTTGTATTTCCTGGAAGACTGTGTCATGTTTGCTGGATCAGATCCATGGTGTTTAAGACCTTTCTTTGGCAACAAATAATCTGCTTTGACGGTTCATCTTTTCACCTCTGTGTCCATTAATAAATGGGTAAAGGAAATGTCAGGCCTCTTTTTTTTTTAAAAAAAAAAGGCAAAAATAGTATTTGTCTAAGTGCATGTGGTGATAACAGAGGAATATTATTTTTTGCAAATGCAACATATTCCCCAGTGTGTTTGTAACAAGTAACTTGTTATGGGGTGGAATCAGAAAAGTCTCCCAAAGAAGCTGTGCAGGAAAAGAAATAATTTAAAAAATCCTGGATGAACAGCATCCCTGTGAACAAATAGCTGTGTTTATGCCTGACAGGGAACAAAAGGTAAAAAGAGTAAAAAATGAGCTACTGTAGAACTGGAGGTCAATGTGTGACGTGCAACATGGACCTGGCGACACTTGCATGTTGCTTGAGGGACTTGATGATGCAGATCAGGGGAGTTCATGTACTTAGCTCAAAATGACTGGCAAAAAGAGGTTTGTTTCTCCAAATCTCTTGCTGATTTTAAGGATAACTGTTGAAGAGAACATTTCACAGAAATTAATGATCAGCTCCTTTTCTGGTGAGTGCAGCAAGGGCAGGGTCCAAATCCAAGCACTCAAGATGGTACCCAGAGAGGGGGACACAGCCTGCAGCTGTAGGCAGGGTTAAGGCCAATCCCACTTTGGAATACAGCCCCAACACCAGACCTGGAAACCACCAGGGGAAACCACTCTGTGCAGCCACAGGGAGCTCTCTACTCCTAGAGAGAAAACATCAGCGCCTCCAAGTTCTCCTGTTTTTTATAACACTCAATAGAATTGCTGATCATCCCTTCACACAGGGAAACTTCCTCAAGTCTGAGACCCAAAGCCATACAATTTTGGCCCAGAAGCAGGGCTGGATGGAGCTCACCAGCTCGGGCTTTGGGCAGCTTCATCAACCCATTACTTTGGCTTTAAGGTAAATTATTCCTTTATCTGCACTTGGATTAAAAAGTCTGAGCAAACCCAAACCCAGAGAAACTCTGGACTTGCTGACCTCTCAGGAGCTCCTCAGGCCATGTCCAGCCCCAAGAGGCAGCAGATGTTTTAAGGGCTGTGGCAGGGGAGAGCCTGCCTGGGTGCTCACACAGTGACACAGCTCTGTACCATATCGGCTCATCTTCCAAGTCACTGAGCAGCCAATAGACTTCTAAATCATCAAACAGAGCACCTCTTTCCACACCCCAAATCTTCTACTGGCTTCTAATCATCCATCTCTCTCCTTACCTAGCTCCTATAACACTCTGAGCCCGTCAGTTACTAACTAGATGAAGCTGCAAGTAATTAGCCCCCAGGCACATGCCCCTGTAGTAACTACTTCTTTCTGTCTTGCATTCACAGAATCATAGAATCATAGAAGTTTTGGGGTTGGAATGGACTTGACAGATCATCTAGTCCCAACCCCCTGCCCTGGGCAGGGACACCTCCCACCAGAACAGGTTGATTAAGGCTTCATCCAACCTGGTCTTGAACACTGCCAGGGTTGGGGCATCCACTACTTCCCCAGGCAACCTGTGCCAGTGTCTCACCACCCTCACAGGAAAGAATCTTTTCCTAGTAGCTAGCCTAAATTTCCCCTCCTTCAGTTTGAATACATTACCCCTTGCCCTATCACTGCAGTTCCTAACAAAGAATTCCTCTCCAGCGTCCCTGTAGCCCCCTCAGATCCTGGAAGGTGCTCTGAGGTCTCCACACAACCTTCTCTTCCCCAGGCTGAACAGCCCCAACTCCCTCAGCCTGTCTTCATAGGGGAGATGCTCCAGTCCTCTTCTCAACTTCATGGCTTCCTCTGGGCTTTCTCCAAGAGTTCCATGTCCTTCTTATGTTGAGGGCATCAGAATTGTGTGCAGTATTCCAGATGAGGATGTAAACAGGTGTCTGGTGAGTTCAGGCCAGGGGTCTGAGAACCCTAGGGGAGAGTGGCATTAACCAAGGGGTCACCATCTGCCTGGCTCTGATGGGTCCCACACAGAGATCACCTCACTGGGACCTGAGAATCTGAGCTTCCCCCCAAATTCGGTGATGCAATCAATCAGGAAGGTGAGTGATATCGACAAGGCACATGTCACCTTTTTGTTGCCACGAGGGTTCAACACCCCACAGGACTTGCCCTGGGAGCCGATGTGTGCCGGCGGCACGGTCAGTCCTGCTGGGCAGGGCAGGGCAGGGCAGGCAGCTCTCGCCCTTCCTGAGCTCTGACCTGCTGCAGCTCCTCACGTAATTCCCTCTGTGCGGAGAGAAACTGCGACAGGCTATTTATTGCTCCTTTTGCAGTCCCACAAATACAGCTGTAAACTGAGAAGTTACTGTGGTTGCTGATGATCCGATATATGGCAGGAGTGGGCCAAGAGGAGCCCAGGAAATGAACTGGGTTTGCAAATCTTATTTATGTATTGTATTTTTTTCCACACACTTTTAGGAGGTAGGAGATTATTAATACAGGGAGCATGGGTATATTAACCTTACATTTTTGCTACTGAAAGGACTCTCTGGTCTGGCTTCTAAAGGAGATGTTTTGACAACAAAACAGTGCAGCTATGATTAGCCTGATAAAAGGGAGCCAGGGTTGGAGTATTGATGGTATGTGCATCTAGGATCTAGTTACAAAATGGGCTTTTAACCACATTCTCCCTTGTGAATTCATGTTATCAGAGGCCATCTTTAAAAAAAAAAAGAAAGAAAAGACAGACAACCTTTCTTTTTCATTTTCAGCGGGTATGTTTCTTGTATTTCTTTATGCTTATGAAAAATGAGACATTAATAACCTTGACCAGAACCACACACTGAGCAGATGGACGCTGTGCACACTTCCTTACTCAGCTTCACTAGCCCATGCTGAGCCCAGGAGCAGCAGTGAACCTCTTAAACTACTGGATCCAGTTGTGGTTTTGTGAGGGAGCTCAGCAGTCCCCAAGGACAGTATTGAGACCAACGGACTTTTCAAGCTTCTTGTTGTTTTTTTTAAAAATCTAATTTATTTCAAGAATACATTTTCAGAGCTGATTAGCTAAAATACTAAATCACTGTACAGCCTAACCCCAAAAAGCAACCCTGACAAACAATTAACAATAGAAACACCATTGTGGCAACAAGTGATGGATGGCTCCAGGGTGTAGCATGGGCCTAGTCTTTGTTCAGAAGAAAGTTGCTGTTGCTAAATAAAGACATGGGTAGTAAAAGGTGAGAGAGATCATATCTGGAATAAAACTATTTGCTCTAGAGAATATGTTTCTTCATAGCAGTGAGCCTCCCATGGCTCAGGTCACCAGTCAGAAACTGCCACACACCAGAGAATCACGAAATCCTAGACTGGTTTGGGTTGGAAGGAAGCTGAAAGACCATCCAGGTCCACCCCCTGCCATATGCAGGGACGCCTTCCACCAGACCAGTTTGCTCCAAGCCCCATCCAACCTGGCCTTGAACACTTCCAGGGCTGGGGCAGCCACAGCTTCTCTGGGCAACCTGTGCCAGTGTCTCAGCATCCTCACAGGGAAGAATTTCTTCCTATTATCTATTCTAAGCCTGTCCTCCTTCAGTTTAAGGCAATTTTCCCCTTGTCCTATCACTACATGCTCTTGTTAAAAGTCCCTCTCCAACCTTCTTGTAAGCCCCTTTAGGCACTGGAAGGACCAGTAGAACCAAACCTCCTTCTGCTATAGCCTGGGATGAAACTCTGGAGAGGCACTCTTTGTTAGGAACTGCAATGATAGGGCAAGTGGTAATGGATTTAAATTGGAGGAGGGGAAATTAAGGCTAGATATTAG
>NW_008668879.1:30526-33048 GCF_000695815.1 Acanthisitta chloris
TTGGGACTAGATGATCTGTAAGGTCCATTCCACCCCCCAGAACTTCTATGATTCTATGAAACAAGCGCTCAAGGTTTCTCCTCTTCTGCTGTGGACAAAATACAGCATCTCCTTGCCTGCAGGCTGGGCAGAGAGGTGAGGTCACTGTTCTCTCACAGGATATATGGTCAAGAGACCATATATAAGACCTGTGATTTCAGGCCTGCAGAGACCCTCTGCCTTGCTATGACCTCTAGTATCCCAGTCTGGCTGCCAGTCCATGCCCAGCAAGCGCAGTGTCCCAGTCCGGCCAGGCTGCCCAGTGTCTGCTCAGAGGCTGCTGACCACACTCCAGCTGTGCTTCTCAGAACCAGAGTGAGCCAGACTCTCACTTTGCCTCAGACTCTTGCCCTTGCAAGGAGAGTAACATGTTTGGAACAGGCCTGCCACTTGCTGATGGCACAGACAGCTGTGCGTTGTGGAGGAGCAAAAGCTGCCTCCCAAGTTCCTGGAAACACAGGGTGCATCCAAGTGAAGAATCCAGAGAGCTGGATTTGTACCTTCAGACAGCTTCTCATGAACCAGGGGCTCTGGGATTCCTTTAAAATCCTTCAAAGGGTATGGTTTCAAGCTCATTTCTGCTGCCACAGGCAATTTCCTGATTTCTGTTTTTCTGTCATTAATTTCTAACAGTTGCTCTAAGTTTTGTGCTAATTTACCAATTTGCCTCTAACTTATTACTCTACTCTGTGAAGAGAAATTGAATAATTTATCATAATGCCTTGTGTTGATTTTATTACACAGATATTAGAATCTATTTACTAGAAGTCATAAATATGAAGACATAGTGTGAAAAAGGAAGCTGGATATACATGCTCTGTAAAACAGGTGGTAGGTATCAATTAGTTACTACAGACCACCGGAAAGACATCATGGTCAGAAGGACCATTTAAGGTCTAGAGCATTTTAAATAGTGATTAAAAAGTCCAAGAAAGTTTGCCAAACAAGCCAAACTACTTCCTGTAATCTGCACAGGAATGTTATTTTATGTATGCTTCACATGCACATATACACATGCTCACATACATTGAGGTCACAACTCTTTTAGGAACAAACAGAGTAAAAGAAAGTCATTGATTAATCCAGTAAATTATTGATCTACATTGATCTACATTTTCTGAGATTCGGTACAATAGTTTGCTCCCCCTCGACCTATCCCATCCCCTGTGCTATATTAACCAGCTGACTTGGTGAGGCTGAATCATTGCTAGCTTCAGCATCAGAAATACAAACAAAAATAAAATCCCCAAAATGAAGCCTAAGCAGACCCTGGACAGTGTTTTATGTGCCTGCTCACCATAGTGGGGAATATGGACTGAAACTCTGAAGCAAATTTAAAATGACCTCTGAGTTATTTTAGTGTATAGAGGGTAGATTTGCGCTTTGGAAAGGAAGTTTCATTAAGGGATGAGACTCCTGAGACTTTTTGTGCCCATTTCTGCTCAAGGACTATTGAACCAACATGACCAGTTGTACTAAGAGCAACAAAAAAAGCAACAACCCCCATCTGTTTGTGTCCCTGAGTCCTCTTTGGTAGCAGTTCTGTTGCACATCTGCAGTATTTTGGAGGTTGTTTTGGATTGCCCTAGCCCTTAGGAGCCTGTGATAGATCAGAATGTCATTGTACCCAGCAATATGGGGAGAAAGCACAGACAGAATACAGGCTTTGGTGTCTGGCTGCAATGACAGGGCACGTTCTGACACTTGGAATACTTGTGCTCAATGTGCACCAAGCACATCCACACTTCCTTACAGGACTGGTAAAACTGATGTCACCTATATACAGGCCAGGTGTTTGGGTCCTGCTTCATTCAGGACCAGCTCACCTTGCCCAAACCTCTGGCCCATTTACCTCACAGAGCAAGGTGAACAGCTCTGTACATGTGTGCTGGAGGAACTGTTGTGTGCAATGTATGACAGCTCTCCCAAATCCCATGGTTGTTGCACATCTATCCCCATTGCTCCCTCCATGTGACTGGCAGAGTGGGGTGCCTGTTCCAGCACACCCTCTGGGGTTGGGGTCACTCTTAGCACCAACACAGTGTGTTCCTTGCAGACTGAAAGAGATGACTGGAATAATGCCTTTCTGCCTGCCTCTTAATGGCACTTTCCTTTGCTGTGGGCTTTCCCTCCCACCCAAAGAGGATCTGCCCTAAGCCTTGAGTTGATTCTCATCAATACACGCTGCCCTATATTCACACCTATCAGCGCTGTGCTCTGGCCCATCACTGTGTACCTGGTGATGTGTGTGTTCCAGGGCTGGGTACCTGCTGTATTCCACTGAAGGCTGCAAAATCCTCAGGGCACCTGCTGCCATGGCCCCAGATGCCCTGCAGGTGCTGAGGGCTGATCACTGCTGCCCACACTGCGCACTGCTGCACTCACTACCCGCACTGCCCCCCCTGCCCGCACTGCCCTCTCTGCTCTCACTGCCCCCCCTGCCCGCACTGCCTCTCTGCTCTCACTGCCTCTCCGCCCGCACT
>NW_008668880.1:0-1737 GCF_000695815.1 Acanthisitta chloris
AATAGTCAAATGAAAATATTGAATAAAGATATTTACATGTTGGAAACATCTTTCCTTTGGCATTTCAAAGGCTCCTTCACAAAACTCCCTCTCCAGCAGAAACTAGTCAACATCTTTGTGTTTTGTGGATATCAGTGTTGACTAAAGACCAGGTTTTCCCTAGAATATCTGATTAGCATGCAGCCAAAAAAACATTAGTCCCTTTCCTTGGATTGGGGGAAAAGAGAGAGAAACATCACTGCTTTAGTCTACTGTTCAAATTATTTCCTTCTCCAACACTTGCATGTAGCTTTGCATTGCATAGGCTCCAAGTCACTTCCAAGTCCAAGAGTTATGACAATAAGCTGCATATGGCAGGGAGCAATATAAAACTAACCAAGAATTTCATTTACAACTGGACTTTGCAGGGAGAACAACAAAAGCCTTGCTGAAGGTAACCTTTGGAACAAAATCTCAGTTTTCAAGACAGACCCCAAACAGAATCACAGAATGATTTGGGTTGGAAAGTACCTATATAAATTATCTAGTTCAACCCCCTTGCCACAGTCAGGGACACCTTCCACTAGACCAGGCTGCTCCAAGCCCCTACCAAACTGGCCTTGAACATTGCCAAGTGTGGGGCATCTTGCAGCTCTCTCGGCAACCCGTGCCAGTGTTTCACCACCCCCACATCATACAAAAAATTCATCCTTATGTCTAATCTAATTGATAGATAAATAGTTGCATCTGTTAATTTTTACAGCTGCTCAAAATTGAATATACTGCCTAACAAAGTGCATGCTTTGCACTCCTTCAATGTAACCGTGATCCCATCCGGTTAGTGTGAAATAATACCATAAAAAGGACTCTGGTGTCAGTGATGGGGGTGCAATGGCTGTTGTCTATCTCAACTTCAGCAAGGCTTTTAGCACTGTGTCCCATAACATCCTCATAAATAAGCTCAGGAAATGTTGGTTCAATGAATGGACAGTGAGGTGGACCAAGAACTGGTTGAATGGCAGAGCTCAGAGGGCCACGATCAATGGAGTAAAATCCAGCTGGAGGCCTGTAGTCAGTGGCATTCCCCAGGGATCAATACCAGGACCACTCTCATTCAAGTTGCTTATCAACAACCTGAAGTAAGACTTATTAATGCACCCTCAGCAAGTCTGCAGATGATCTGAAACTCGGGTGAGAGAGTGGCTGATACACATGAGGCTGTGCTGCCATTCAGTGTCATCTTGATAGGCTGGAGAGTTGGGTGGAAAGAAATACAATGAGGTTCAATAAAAGCATGTGTAGGGTTCTGCACCTGGGAGGAATAACCCCAAGTACTGGAAGTACAGGCTGGGGACAGATCTACCAGAGAGCAGATACGCAGAGAAGGTCCTGGGAGTCTTGGTAGATGACAAGTTGACCATGAGCCAGTAGTGTGCACTCACAGTCAGGAGGGCCAAAGGAATCCTGGGGTGTATCAAGAAGAGTGTGGCTAGCAGGTCAAGGGAGGGGATCCTGCCCCTCTACTCAGCCCTAGTGAGGCAGTGCGGGCATACCTGGCGTAAGTTCTGGGCTCTTCAGCACAACAAAGACAAATAGCTGCTGGAGAGGGTCCAGCAGAGGACACAAAGATCATTAGGGGTCGAGCACCTCTCTTACGAGGAGAGACAGAGGGAGCTGGGCCTGTTTAGTCTAGAGAAGAGAGGACTGAGAAGGGATCACATCAATCCATATAAATATCTCAAAGGCAGGTTGTCAAGA
>NW_008668881.1:0-8409 GCF_000695815.1 Acanthisitta chloris
TATATAATTTGTACAATGTTGTACATTCACAACATGTACATTCACAACATGTACATAATATGTATATAGTATGTGCTATATATATATATGTATATGCTGCTAACACAGGTAGTGTTGCCTGCTTACATCTGCTAGATTCTGGATAAATATTTCATAAATACAACTAACCAATGTGAAAGTGATCATTCCAGGGCAGAAAACACCCCAGAGCAGAGCCTGATGTTTGTCCTCCTGTCCCAGAATGACCCAACCCTCCAGCTAGGACAGGATTTTCAAAAACCAACCCCTTCCTCGCTTCCACTCACCACCAATCATCCTCACCTCCTCCCACTCTTCCTGCAAACCATCCAGTTAAGAGGAGATCAGTTAGGAGGTTTCCCTTTCCTTCTTTCACAAGGAAAGGAAACCACCACTGACATCCCTTCGAGCCTCCCCCAGCAGCAATCCTGGTGTGGACTCACCATGGTGCTCATGAGGATGTCGGCGCAGTCAGGGAGTTCGATGTCTGGGGCAGTGACTAAAGTGATTTCTCCTCCTGAGTCCCCGTCGAGGCTCATGGCTGTCCTGAAGGGAACTTCATCCAGGTAGCTCATGGTTGCTGCCTGATTTCTTGCTGCTGGAGCAAGGGATGAAACAGAGCTGTAAAGGGCACCTCTTAAGTTGAGTGGAAAGAGAGAAAGATGAGCTGTTTCAAGTGCCAGCTGAGTAAAAACCTCCGTGTGCAACACCCAGATTGGCAAAATCTTAATTACTGACACAAGGAAGATTTGTCTGAACTAACCTCTGCTATTCTCAGCTTGAGCCAGCAGGACCCAACCAAGCTTAGAGCTTCCCTTGGCAGAGATCCTGAGCATTTTTCTCCTCTGCCTTCACCTCCATGCATGCCCTGCTGCTTCCCATCCCTCCTGCCTCTCCCTCTGCTGCACATCACATACTTTCTTTTCCAAGCTGGGGGCAGACTGAGGACTTTTTCCAGTTGCATAGGGAGGAACTACAGCCAAGAACACTTTGCAGGTCTCCTTTCTCTGACACCTGTGTTTACAGAGCTCATGCACACAGTCATGTGCTGCTAAGCCACCACATGGAGCATCCTAAAGGAGCTGGGGTGAGAGCATCCCCTCTGGCTCCACAGCAGCTTACAGGGAGCCAGGCAAGTGAGCACTGGAGTCAGGGGGATATTGAGTAAGTCATTTTAAGGCCAGATTAGCTTTTAGGAACCATCTATTCATTTTAAGTGTGGTGATGGAGTCAGATCACTAACCACAGGGGAGAGAAAAACTGCTGATGAGTTGGGAATGGTGGCAGGGAAAATATTACTGCAATAGTGTTGCCATCAGCTCTCCATGAATGCCTCAATTCAGCAAAAAGCCACTCCTTGCTGCACAAAGCCTCGAGCCTGCAGCTTCCTAGTGATGCCAGTGTGCAAAGTAATTTCTTTTGTAGATTATCAACTGTTGAGAACTGGTGGCCAGTCTTCCACAGAGTCCTGGTATCCACAGCCTGTGCCTGCTCATCCCAAAGCCCTCAGCAGTCACCCTAAGGACACAGTAAATACCTGTGTGACATCCCATCCTGAGGACACATAGTAAATACCTGTGTGACATCCCCAAGTGCTTT
This sequence comes from Acanthisitta chloris, assembly GCF_000695815.1. Taxonomy (NCBI): domain Eukaryota; kingdom Metazoa; phylum Chordata; class Aves; order Passeriformes; family Acanthisittidae; genus Acanthisitta; species Acanthisitta chloris. Next base: position 1,618 of record NW_008668881.1, read on the forward strand.
TCCCAATTCTTTTTTCCTTAAAAACAGCTTCTATGACAATGAGGATAACAATCCACAAAAAGAAAATATATACAAGGATGAAAAAACTGCCTGTTTAATGCAAAAATGAAAGTCTCTAATGGGAAATGGGGTTCAAGGTAGTTTCTCATGTTGGCAAAGGACTAATAAACCACTTTCAGACCAGAAACAGAGAGTGACACGCCCTAGTGACACACACAATCACTCGGTGCAACTCAGCTGGTCTCATCAGAATGACAACAGGATTGTCACTTGCTTACAACAGGAGCCTTTAATACCTCTGCACACGCAGAGCCCCTAACGAGCTTTGTGCTCCTGCACATGTCCTGCCACTAACATGTGACACAGGCAACGTGTTGGGAGCCTGCACAGAGCCAGGTCATCTGCTCCCAGCCTAAGAGGGCTCAGCCTAAGGGACAACCCATGTCAACACTGACAGAGGCAACAAGTGAAAACATCTCTAAGACACCTTCCCCCAGATTTTGGCTACTCCTTGTGCAGCCTCTGTGTGCAAGGGGGATGGACCCTCCCTGCAGCTTACACTGTAAACTGGCTCTTCCCAAAATCCGTGTGTACAAGGTGTGAAGGAAAGGAGTGTCTTGGTGTCTGTCACCTGGCTTCACTCAGGTTCAAATGCCACTTCAAGGGATAGAGATGGGTAGTGAGTGAATCTGAAGCCACAATGAAGAAAATACAGAGAGATCACAGAATCATTAAGGTTGGAAAAGACCTCTAAGACCACTGAGTCCAATCCATGACCTAACACCACCATGTCAGCTAGACCATGGCACTAAGTGCCATGTCCAGTCTCTCCTTAAACACCTCCAGGGATGGTGACTCCACCACCTCCTTGGGCAGACCCTTCCAATGGCTAATCACCCTTTCTGTAAAGAAATTCTTTCTAATGTCCAACCTAAACTTCCCCTGGTGCAGCTTAGGACTATGTCCTCTCCTCCTGTTGCTTGTTACCTGGGAGAAGAGACTCACTCCCTGCCTGGCTAACCACCTTACAAGTAGTTGTAGACAGTGATAAGGTCATCCCTGAGCTTCCCCTTCCCTAGGCTAAACTCCCCCAGCATCCTCAGCCACTCCTCGCAGGACTTGTGCTCCAGACCCTTCACCAGCTCCATTGCCCTTCTCTGGAAATGCTCCAGCACTTCAATGTCCTTCTTGAAGTCAGGGGCCCAGAACTGGACACAGTAATGATGATTGGTATGTACCTCACTGCATTTCATTGCATAAATATTGTGCTCTGAGAGCCTCCCGCAAGTGCCAATTCCCAAAACCACAGTTTAGCAAACAAGAAGTCCTTTGGGACGGGAGCAATGACAACACAACTAGACAAGAATAAAAGAGGGTCAGTCACAGACACAAACTCACAGCAGAAGGCAACACCTGCAAGGGCTCTGACCTTGTGCTCCACACCAGCCCTGCTCTCACACTGCATACCATCCAGCATATGAACCAGCTCTCATCAGGAAGAGGATATGTCTTAACAGCATGAGAACCTGAACTGCACTGGGACCAGGGGAGGAACAGGATACAAAGGAGCCTTGGAAAGTCATAGCCAACCCCTCTCTTCTTCTGGGCTATACTAAGTTTTTAAAACTTAATAGTAGCAACTACTATACTAAAGAGAAATTAGAATCTTAAATCTGAACACACACTTTTAGAAGAATTAATATCTTGTCTCCATGTATTTTATGAGCTGAGATTTTAAACATTCCTCCCCATCTTTGGCTTCACATCTTCCTCACTAGACATATAAAACATTTTAATACAGATGCACAGAAAAAAACACAGGAAGTTTCAGGGATGGAAATACACCTAAACATACACCCTCCACTGGAATTTTCAAGCCCTATATTAACAATATGAAGTTATCCTTACCGTCAGATGAACTCATGGAGTTCTCCTCACAGGGCAGGGAGAACAGGCTGCTGCTCCTCTGCCTGCTCACCTACTGCTCAGCTCTTTAAATTGCTGCAGTATCACACAAGCAGCTGACTTGGACAGTCTGAAGATAATCATAGCTTAAGCAGTTAGCCTGGCCCATCGGACGCATTGAGGGGATAAGGAGACTAACTGTTTAAGCAGAGCATCCTCCGGTCACTAAGCTTTCTGAACTGAAAGTGTTCTTCCTGCAATTGTTTGATGCCAATCAGATTTACTTTGCAGAGAATCATGGAATGGTTTGGGTTGGAAGGATCTTAAAGCCAATCTCGTCCCAACCCTGCCATGGGCAGGGATATCTTCCACTAGCCCAGGTTGCTCCAAGTCCCATCCAGCCTGGCCTGGAACACTCCCAGGGATGGGGCAGCCACAGCTTCTCTGCACAAAGACAAGTTTTTATATATATATATATGTAAAGAATTTTTATACTTGAACTTTTGATTTTTCATCAGGAATCTGACCCAGCCATAGATCTTAAGAGTAATGAGATGCTGGAAGTGACAGCAGGGACAGGAGGACGTATGGAGGAGCAAATCAGAACTCAACCTGCAGAAGACTTTGTGGTAATCTGTGCTTACAGGTGAGCAAGAACTGCAAACTTCTGCACCCACATTAATTCTATCAAAAACTACTATGTGATATTACTAACAGAAACCAATACAAATCTTCAGCCAATAAACTACTAACACTACACAGGGCTGGATTTGGGTGATGACACTGCCTCCTTCACGAGTGACGCACTGTTGTGACGCCAAGAAGTAAAGCATTAGACAGATTAATTCAATTCCCACACACTGGGGCTAAGCAAGCATAAGGATTGTAGCCCTGGAAAGGTACCACAGCAATCTGTGCAGCCCAGCAAAGCCCCAAATCCATACAGCCTGTCACTGTTACATCAACCTGTGCAGAACGGGGAGAGATTTGACATCAGGGGTCTCTGTCACCTTGCAGGAGGGAGATGTTCCTTCACACAAACCTTTTCCCAGCAATTCTCTCCATGCTGGAGTCGTATTTGATGCCAAGAAGTCAAACAAATCTCTCCCTCAGAGCGAAAATGCTTTAAAAAAAAACAAAAAACAAAAAACAAACACCATTTTTCTCTATTTATTCTGTACAAAAAAACCAACTTACAAAACAGAGCTGTGGTTTTTAATCAAATATTACAGACATGATGTGTCCTGATACAAAAATAGCTATATAGGCAAAACACTTACAGTAGGTTAAACTTCAGATTTCACTGGGTTTTTTTCCAGCAGGCTTATTCATCAAGTTTGTGTCTACTTACACGGCTGCCTGACCTATTTCACCACAACTGGGAATTTTTTCCATGTTGTGGTACCAGTTTTAGTCCACAAAAGTAAAATGTCAACATCTGCTTTAATCAACCTTGGAAAACCCTGCCTTGTTTGTACTTCAGAATTTGTTTAAACTTGCAACAGGCTCATTTCTACACCCAAAAATACAGGAACTATTTTGACAGTGATGCTTGACATGCTTCGTTTGAGAAGAAAAACATGTTTATTAGTGATATCTTTTTTGTTTTATATTTCTTTATTTCTGGAAATTTCACCATCTTTTATAAAGATAAAAGTTACTAAAAATAGAATGTTAATACTGGCACAGACACCACTGTCAGCAATGTTCCTTTATTAAGACTGAGATGTAACAACAGCTCGCAGCAGGACTGTAATTCCACACCAGGAGAAGTCTGGCAGCTCTGGGCTCACTCAGATTAACTCCCTGCACAGTCAGACACCAAGAAGAGTTCTTAAACTTTTCTTCAAGACATTCCAGAACAGACATTCCAGTACCTGGATGCCAAAAGAGAGCATGAGACCTCCTCTTCAGGCCCTCTCGTGCTTACACATGTAATGATAATGAAACAATCCTCCAATATTCCAGGAATTTATTACTAAATTATCTCACAGCAGTGGCCCAAGTGTCACTGGTGGGGAGACTTGGAAGAACCCATCCTGGAGGGATGCAGCTTCCTTCAGGGTGGTCAGCTGGCACCAAGTACTGATCCCATTCATGCCTTTAACAGAGAGAGAGTTGTTTGAGAGCAGAACTTGGATGAGTTTGGTGGTAAGATTTACTATATACCCACACAGGTGTTTTTCCATACTGATCAATACACAAACGACTATGAATTGTACTCTGAAACTTGTGTTTCAAAAGACAAATGTGAAAATTAAATGTACTATTGTTAAATGGAATGGTTATGGATGAGTGCACTGTGCTTCACATGGGCATCTGCTGGATATGACTCAAGCAAGAAGCTTGAAAAAAAACAGGACAATTAATAACCATATCTGGAAATTAGCAAACTAAAGGGATGCTGATTTTACAATCTCGACAAACCATACTTCTTGTTCTTGATAAAAAAGACTTTGTTTGGTTTTACCTGATCTGGATTAGAGCTGCCACAGAATGCTCAGCCTGTAAGTAGTAGTCTCTGAAGGGCTGCAATAGATGGGTAAGTGGGAATTCAGCTGTGGAAACAGACATAGAAATCCTTCAGAAATCCAGAAAAACCTTCGATTCTACTAAGTCTTAAAAGCCCCAAATTTGCCAACTCATTTGCTACAGCCCAGCTGTAAACTGAAATCTTGTCCCTAAGTCATACATGAAGGACTATTTACATGTTACATGCCTCCTGGTCTGTACTGGAGCTGTCAGAGGAAAGACAAGACTAGCAAAACTTTTCCTGCCTCCACCTCTGAACAAGGGGACTATACAGACAATGAACCTTTACAGATTACCCGAGTCACTAAATCACCAGACTAAAGCACCTGTTGGGTGCTGGAAGCCTTCAGTCTGTTCTGCTGATTCTCACTTCAGCCTAATCTACAACCTCCTCTTGCAAAACGTGATGAAATCAGCCTGAGATGTGCTGCAGCCAATGCTGAAGAGCTCAACAGTTCCTCTTACACCACAGGAGGTAACAGCACACTGTGTTTATTCCCCTCTTTTTCTCAGACCATCAGTTACTCCAGTGGATGATTTCTCAGCTAGTTCTGTGCCTGGGTGTCAAGCCCAGGGGCTGTGGGATGGGGTGTGGTGTGGGCAAGCGCTGTTAAGAACAGCACACAGAATTTACCTGGATCTCCGAACAGCTTGGAATCCATTTCCAGCTTCTGCTGCAGTAGCTTTTCCCTTTCCTTCTTTTGTTTCTTTTCCATTTCCCTCTTCCTTTCCTCCTCCTGTTCTCCCTCCAGCATGACCCTTAATGCTCTCTCCTCAGCTTCATACAGCTCTGTGCGAGTTTTGAGCAATGTTTTGAGACTCTCCACCTGATTTTCAAACGCTTCATCTGCTGAGGGTGGTGGACAAACACCTGGACAGAAAGAGAAGTGACTTTAAGCTTTCAGATTCAGGAGGGGGTTTGTTATCAGACTTGAGAACACAGCTGGCAAAATCTCAGAGGAATGTGAGCTTAACTTTGTTAATAGCTGGGAATTCTGACTGGAATAATTGTTCTATCAAGAAGGAATTCAGCGATTAGGAACACAACCACTGAATTCAGCATTTCATAGCTATTCTTGTAACTAACACCACTAATAAAGACACAGCTTTTCCAAGCTGCACTTTGCTAGTGAGCCCAGGGCACCCTCCTCAGCTTATCTCCTGTGTGTGAAATCAAAGAAGCAATAATTAACCTTTTCTGGCAGCAGCCTCTTTCCGAAGCTTCCGAAGCTTTTCCAGCGCACGCAGGACCTCCACCATCCTCTTTGTGTCTGCTTGTTTCTTCCGTACCTCAGACAGGACACTGTCAGCAGCAGCCTTCAGCTCTCGTTCCTGTGAGTCAAAAACCAGACACGATATATGAAATATCCCTCACAGACAAGAATCAAGTGGTACTTTCAGAGCTTAACAAAGCACTTTAAAGCCCTAATAACTTTAGTCCATAGCAAGTCAACTATCCAACTTTGCCTTTTTATGAAAAAATAGCTTAAACTACCACAGACTTCAGAAAACACAAGAGAATGCTGAGGGACTCATAAATTTGGGTGAAATCACAGAATCAGAGCATCATTAAGGTTGGAAAAGACCTTCAAGATCAAGCCCAATCATCATCCCAGCACCACCATGTTCTCTGAGCACCTCCAGGGTGGCTAGTGAATTCATAAATCTTGATAGCCTGTAACCACAGAAAATTTTAGGGAAAAAACATCAAAACTATCCTGATTCTACAGCTCTGCAATCAAAGACCATTAACCTGCCACAGTCTGAGCACAGAACCTTCCCCAGCAGATGTTCTGTGCCTTCCCAGCAGAGCAGGAGAATGGGAGCTCTTTTGCCAAAAACCAACACAGAGGTGCCTACAGCACTTCCAGAAAGCTTGAGGTGTTTTTTTTGCTTTGGAGATGTTTCACTTCTTGATGGGACCAAAAACTTTGCGAACACCAAGCTTTAAAAGGATGAAGGCAGCAGGCAAGGGCTGACGGTTACTGCAACAGTGCTGATCATTGCAGGGTAGCTGTGAGCAGTGTGGGGCAGGTTGACACCTGGGACCAGAGAGGAAAACCTCCAGGACTTCAGAAAGAACTTAAACCCCAACTACCATGGCCCAGGACACGAGTATGACAAGGCTGAGATGCCCACCAAGGCTTTTATGGAAGAAACAGTGCTGCTGGCATTGGAAAGAGCACGTCTTCATGCAATCCCAGGCCATGCAGCACCACACTGGCACCTCCTGACCCGCGGGGACCCAAGCCAGGAGCGGGGCAGGCACAGCCCGCTGTGAGCGCTGCTGGCAGAGCCAGGGGCGCACAGGATCCCCCGGGGCCGTACCCGGTTCTTCTCCTCCACCTCCTGGAT
>NW_008668882.1:0-3307 GCF_000695815.1 Acanthisitta chloris
CACCGGTTTGCTTTTCAAACCAGCCCAGTATGTGAGTATGCAACAGCACATGGTGACTGTACAATTGAATTCTGATCACAGAATCTTCAACTAATACTTTTTTCTCTTCCATGTTTCCACCATCTGTTCCACACTTCTGATATATTACCTGTAAGTTACTTTCAACCCAGTCACATTTCCAAGACAAACCACAAAACCTTCCTATTGAATAAGCCCATTACCTAAGGCAAAGCTACAATATAATCCCTAACTTTGCTTGAAAATAGATCCAACACTGTAGAAAAAGAAAATAGTTTAAAGTAATTGGACTATTTTTTCCCTCCTTTTATAGTTAGAAAGAAGTTTTTCAGACCTTGGAAACAGCATAAGGTGACCTGTCTTTCATGAACCTGTGCTGGTTGGGCCTGATCCCCTGGTTGTCCTGCATGTGCCATGTGATTACACTCAAGATTTTCTGCTCTATAACCTTCCCCAGCACCAAGGTCAGACTGACAGGCCTGTGCTTCCCTGGATCCTCCTTTCTGCCCTTCTTGTAGATGGGAGTCACACTGGCTAACCTCCAGTCATCTGGCACCGTCCCAGTTAACCTGGACTGTTCCACCCACTCTCTCAGCACCCTGAGATTCCGTCCTACCCCATACTCTTGTGAATGTCTAGGTGGCACAGCAGGTCTCTAACTACTTCTTCCTGGATTACGGGGAGTGTGTTACATGTTACATATTGTTCTAATGTTTATCAGGTTGTTCTATTAAGGAAAGGAACTGTTAAGGAAAAAAACCCAGACAAGAACAGAAACATGAAAGCAAGTCATGTGTGACAGTAATTCAGCCTGAAAACTTTTCCTTCTGTATTCCACATGTATTAATGATACATTATATAGCCCATTACTGATGTATCACTGAACACAACAATTCCAATGCACATCTCTACAGACTGAAAGCAATCCAGCATGTGAGCGTGATCGCTTGATAAAGGATTGCAAAAACACTTGGATGGTGGTAAGTAAGATGATATTTTAAAGCTACAGTAATGAACAATAGTCTCCCTGTCTGTAAAACCTGGAGTTGCCACCTCCAAATATAGAAAAGAAAGCCATTGCAAAAATCTCAGCTTTGTTACCTAGCTCAAACCTCAGAAGACAGAAGTAATAGAAGACGTTAGTGTGCCTAACATATCAACAATTACTTTACCGCTCTTTAGTACCTGTATCTGTATGGTAAACCACAAATATTTATAATAGTAAGGGAATGCAAGCAAAAAGAAAAATATGCTATAAGACAAATATCTCCTTAGTCAAGACTGTCTCCTTAAAAGATTGTCTTGAGTGAAGCAAGTATATACACTTCTTAAAAAGCCAGAGAGATTTCAGTGTAACACTAAAAGTCAGCTACTGAACCTAGAAAACAACCACTATTAGTACAGTAAAATCAATGTGATTCATAAGAAAAACGTGCCTTGTAAATGGAACATTTATATAAACCTCATCTTGTCACTGTCATTGCTGCAAATGTGATCTTGATGGATTGACTGACATCATTGAAATGAAGTGCCAATGCTACCTACAAGAAAAGCAGGAGGGGAAGGAAGAAAAATCATTAAAATGAAAACTGAATTCCTATGAACACTAAAAATAAGTATAGAGAACTCTAGTAGCCAGAATTTTTTTACATGTCAGAGATAATTGCTAGCCAAACATCTGTTTCAGGCAGCTCTTATTTTCAAGAAAATAAGAAGCAGAGATACATTTTTCAGTGTACCAGCAATAACTTCACCCAGATTATTATTATTTTAGTACTTAAAGATAACAGAATTACCACTGGTTCATGAATCCAAAACAAACATATGCAGCAAAATGCATATGCGCAAACGTAAGTAAAGACTAAGCTGTACTCGACCCAAATAATTAGAAGCTGGGAACAGCTTTTTCATAACATACAAATGAATACGTGTACAGAGCCAGTGCACTGTGGAAAAGCAAGTATCCCTTATCCCACTGAGCAAAGACATCGTCATGATTTAGGACTGGTATTCCCCGATTTAGTGTTTCCACTGAAACACTCCAGACCACACACCACATGCTCATTCACCCACCTACTCCCCTGAGGTGGGATGGAGGGAATTGGAGGCACAAAAGGTAAAGAACATGGGTTGAGACAAGAACAATTTACTAAAGAAACAGAAATGAAGTAAGAAAATGAACAACAATAACTATATTAATAACAGAGTGTATAAGACAGGCAAACAACTCACATGCAATTTTTCACCATGCGGAACCTGGCACTGCCTGTCCACACACTCCGTGCCTCTGGATGGGTTTGCCTTTGCTTGAGGCATGACTAATCCAGACCATCATTCCTAGCATATTCTTCAGATGCACCACAGGGACTTTATCCCGTTCTATGGTACCTGGAGGTTTTGATTGGGCAAGGCCAGCACGACTGGTAGAACCTCTAGTGTTAGCTAACCTGGTGGCCTTCGCTAAATGTAGATCCCAATGTCTGAATGTTCCACCACCCACTGCCTTCAATGTGGTTTTTAATAATCCATTGTACCACTCAGTTTTCCAAGAGACTGGTGTATGATAGGGAATATGATACACCCACTCAATACCATGCTCTCTGGATCATGTATCCATGAGGCTATTTCAGAAATGAGTCCTGTTGTCTGACTCAATTCTTTCTGGGGTGCCATTTCACCACAGAACTTGCTTTTCGAGGACCACATCCCTGGGCAACCAGTTCCAATGTCTCACCACCCTTATAGAAAAAACTTTTTTCTAATATCTAACCTAAACTTCTTCTCCTCCAGTTTGAATCCATTACCTCTTGTCCTATCACTGCAGTTCCTAACAAAGAGTCCCTCTCTGGCACCCTTCTAGGCCCGCTTCACATATTGAAAAGTTGCTATGAGATCTCCACACAGTCTTCTCTTGTCCAGGCTGAACAGCCCCAACTCCCTCAGCCTGTTCCAACAGGGGAGATGCTCTAGTCCTCCTGTCACCTTCATGGCCCTCCTCTGGACAGAGAGACAAAGGCACAATTTGAATTAAATCTGGCCACTTCTGACAGGGATAGAAAAAGTGTTTCTATAAATACATCAATAGCAAAAGGAAGGGCAAGGAAAACCTTCATTCCTTGTTGGACATGGGAGGGAACAGAGTGACCCAAGATGAGGAAAAGGCTGAGGTACTTAACACCTTCTTTGCCTCAGGTTTTAATAGTAGGACACGTTGTCCTCAGGACAACTAGTCACTAGAGCTCATAGACAAAGATATGATGCTAAATAGCCCCCCTGAAATCCGAGAGGA
>NW_008668883.1:0-1128 GCF_000695815.1 Acanthisitta chloris
GGTTAATGGCATTCTAAATAGGATTCTGTAAAAAGAAGAATGAGAGAGGTAAATCCAGAACAAAAAGAGCCAGACCAGATATCAATAATTGCCAGAGTGCAAAGCCCTCTGTAGAGAGAATATCAATAATACTTCAGGCTCACACCTGTCTCCTCATAAGGAACACTGCAAACATTTTGTGAACACTAATTTCCACAACCCTGCTATAAGGTAAGAATCTATTATTTTGGGTAGAGGTTCACAGGCAAGTCTTGATGGTAGTAGCCAATGTTAGGTTCAAAATGTCTAAGGGTTCTTTTAGATAAAATGACATAAAGAACAGCCCAAGGCCATATTCAGAAACTATTCAGTTTCATCTCTGAGAAACATAAAATAACTCTCTGTGAACTATCTATGAGATGTTTCTTCCCTAGTTGTAATGCTACCTGAGTCCAAAATGTGGTAAGCACAGCTCGAAAATCAAATTACCAGACCACTGCTGAATCTATTCCTCACACAAACCGCAATGGCAACTGCCCTCCTGGCCACTACTGTCCTTTCTGAAATACTGCTTGTATTTGGGTCAGATTACAGACACAAAGCATTCCTTTACTTGTCTGAAGTTTTCCTCAAAGTTACCACCTTGTTCATCTCCTGAGGGAGCATGTTCTGGAGCTTTGCCTGCTAATTGGTTCTCTTCAAGTAGGTTTGACAATATGAAAGAAGTAAAATGACTCAAAATTAAGACATCGGCATCACAGTGTGGCAAGGATTTCAGATGGTGTCCTGAATTTCAGAAATCCTTGCATCACTTTCTGATAAGTAACTCAGTTGTAATGCAAGTATCTCAGATGCCATTAGCGTAGTTGGCATGAATATCAGGAGCATATCCACAGCAGCATAGAAAAAGAGTATACATTTTAATACCAGCTCAAGTTAATTAGGAAAAATTAAGTTAATAAATAAAATAAAATTAGAATCAATTTCTATACTGATACAATGACAAAGAACCTTACTTTCACTGCATTGGTATGACTGTACAGAAGAACTCAGAAATACCATGTATAAATCCACACTCAAAATTACGTCCCTTCTTAAATCCGAAATAATGCTTCACCTTCTTCTGTTGTCACTCTTTGCTCCATCCAA
>NW_008668884.1:0-14313 GCF_000695815.1 Acanthisitta chloris
TGCCGCTCCCCGCAGCGCGGCACCAGCGTCCCGAGCTCTGAGACATTTCACCCCAAAATCCAGCTTGGGAGGGTAAGAGCTTCCCCCCCCCTTTTCGAGATTTTGTGCCATCTCTTTTCATGAATCCTCCGGGCTGGATTGACTTGCAGGCAGCACGTGTGAAATACAACAGGCAACCACACCCGCGCTGGGATGGGCACTGACCACTCGCAGCCCTGGCTCAGAAACTCACCTGCAGACACAGCAGGTTGCACTGAGCCCACCTCTCAGATTTAATTGGCATCTCAACACGTACAAAACTCTTTTCTGATGAAATAAGTCACTCCCGGTATCCAATAACCTTTAATAGCTAATGGACAGCCCTTATCTCCTCCCTTAGTTTCCATGTCCAGGTTTACATTTCTGTGACTAAAGACAAAGCAGTTTGGTCTGTGTTACAGAAAGTCAAGCTGCTGCAAGATAATGTTGCTTTGCATGTTTGCATGCAGCCAAACTACAGTGCAGTGTAGAGAAGACTGACCCAAGGGGTCTAGAGGTGAGGGGTCTAGAGGTGAAGTCATATGAGGAGCAGCTGAGTTCCTTCAGTCTGATCAGCCTGGAGAAGAGGAAACTGAGGGGAGAACTCATTAGAGTCTCCAGCTTCCTCCTGAGGGGAAAAGGAAGGGCAGGCACTGATCTCTGCTCTCTGATGACCAGTGAGAGGACACAAGAGAACGACATGAAGCTGTGTCTGGGGAAGAGTTTGGTCAGATATTAGAAAAAGATTCTTCACTCAGAGTGTGGTTGGGCACTGGAAGGGCTTCCCAAGGAAGTGGTCATGACACCAAACCTGAGAGTTCAAGAAGTATTTGGACAAGGCTCTCTGGCACATGGTGTGATTCTTGGAGATGTCCTGTGCAAGGCCAGGAGTTGGGTTGGATGATCCTGGTGGGTTCCATCCGACTCAGGATATTCTACAATTCTAAGTCTTAAGTGCTAGGAGCCAGACAAAGCTTAGCACATTCCTCAACTCCTTGTAGTTGATGAAATTTCTGTAGTCCTACTTCCAAGTGTTGGCCTGCCTAGAGATGAAGGAAGTGTTTCATTGCTTGGCTTAGATGAAAATGGGGTGAGGGAGCCAAGGCCACGCAGCAAGCTCTGTAAAATGCGAATGGGCAACTCCATAAGTAGAATGAACTTCAAAATGAAGCATTGCAGAAAAGAATGTTTTTCCAGCATTGTTTGGAACTCCTACAGTAAAAGTGATTTTGCTGTTTATTATAAAGCCAAATTGTTTACTTAACTGCGAAATTCCCTTATTAAGTAAATTCATGTTGCTGCAAATTGTACTTCTCTGCCTCAGTGAACATGGAGAACAATTAATTAATCATAATTTGCATAAACACATATTACAAAGCTGTAAAGACTTATCAGGAACACTGCTACACTCCAACCCTTTCTTTTTCGAACTAAACTCTTGCAGTCTGCTTTCTTTTTGCGGCCTTTATTTAGGATCCTTCAGAGGTCATGTCTACATCCTCCCTGAACTATACACACCACAGATCACCACTGATATCCATGGCATTTGGAATTTTTTCCCATCACCCCCAATCTGCTGATCCACCTTTGTTTTGAGGGCTGCAAAACCCTCCAGATTGAGCACAGCTGCTTACAAGAGCATTCCCAGGCTGGTATTTCAATTTAATTTGTCCAAGTGCAGCCTTTTGCACTTACTTTGGCTTAATTAGGCCTTGTTGATTTCTTTAATTACAAGAATAAAAATGATGTTGTAAAATACCTTCCACTTAAGCAGTTTTCAGGTATTCAAGAAAAGATGGGATGTGGCACTTAGTGCCATGGTTTAATTGACAAGGAGGTGATCAGTCAAAGGTTGGACTCTATGGTCTCAGAGGTCTTTTCCAACCTAATTGATCCTGTGATTCTGTAAACTGATGTCACCTAGAAGTGTTTTAGGTTTATTCTGCTTTTCATCACCCACGTTACGCTTGTAAACACTGCACAGCACTAGCTCAAACCTCCACTTAAGAGGATCTTTTAGCTTTGCCAAAGAAATGGTGATTACTATTGCATGAATGTAGTTCTTCAGGCAGTTGTTTAGCCACCTCAGAGAAGCTTCAGCCAAACCATATTTATGAAAACTGTAACACCATCCAGATACATAGTGTCATGTTGCCTCACTATCCATCAGCACAGCTGGAAGTTAAACGGGTGGTACAGAGATGAAGTTTCCTTGCAGCCTTTAACTACTGTAGTCACTGAGGCTACAATCAGGAGAGAATTTCAGTACTAGAAAGTCTACTACTACTATCTGCAAGTCCAGAATTACTGTTATGTTTTTCTTAATGACAGCTGCTTGCTTTGATGAAGCATTTGAGGAAGTCCCTCTCCTGCTCTTCAAAGCCTGTAATTGCCCATCAGACTGCAGCAAGGGATTTTTTATTATTTTTTTTAAAGATTACACCAGTATTATGAAACTCTGCTTACAGCTGCCTCTAAACTCTCAGGATTACTGTTTTGAACCATTACCATGCATACAGTCAGCAGTTCCAAGTTTATTCTTAATCATAACTTCCATTTTACATCTATGCAATTTAATAAACAAGCCACAGAACATTTGTTTTCCTAATTCCAATATTAAAATAACTGCTACCTGAATGCACCATCTCTGTGCCCCGTCAAGCCTCTGCATGTTTCCATAGGGGACTTGCAAATCATTTTCAGAGGTGTGTGCAGGGAAGGCTCATGTCATGACAAATTCCACCCCCTACTCAGCTCTTGGGGTGGTTCAAAGGTATAAGGAGAGGCAAACAAGATGGTCATGTGATGAAAAAGTGCCACTGCAGGGAACAGTGTGAAACATACTCCTTAAACATGCTAAGATTAACTTATGCCATCCACACTGGATAACAATTTAGCTGAAAATAGCCTGTCAAGGAAGTCAAAAATAAGGTTTTGTAGCTGTAGCTAATCTTTAGGTTCCTTGAGAAAGATACCTGCAAGTTGGGAGGGGAACAGAAAAGATATGTCACTTTCAAGTTTCCCTTCAAGGGAAGAACCCACTGCCCTTGTAGCTAGAGGACTTAGATGAGTCTCAGTGTCTAGAAAACAGCAGGATTGGGGCTGTAAAATTCATGCTTAAGCGATTTCTGAAGTGAAAAAAGAATTTGTAGTCCCAACATCTGCTAGAAAGAACTCATCTGTCTTCCTTAGCCAAGAAGAGATTCAAGTACTCCACTGCACCTCATGTCCAACTTCTTCCCCATTCCACCTACACTGCACCCAGAGCACCAGCTGGAACTGACAAATCTGTCAAATGCAGCAGCATCAACAGGATCCTGGCTGCAACAAGATAAGTAGAAAATTTTGAGAAAAAAAAAAAAGTCTGATTAAGTTACCCTTGAGGTCTCTTCATGTCTCTTGTACCTGCTGACCAAAAATGAGGAGCAGAAATGCACAGAGGCAGTTTGTGCTGGTAACAGAAAAGCACACTCATTGTTACCATCAGAAAACCCAAGTAAAACCAAACTGTTCCAAAATCTTTCTAACTACAGATGAGTCTGTTTAAAACAGATCACACCTATGGCATGTTCTATCCACAAAGCCCAACAACCTCTAGGACCAGAAGGGCAGTGGAAGAGTCAATGTTAAACCAGGAAAAAAAGGCAGAATCTTAGTCTACGCAAAATAAATTTAACTGTATTATTACCACTGCAGAGGTGGTTTTTAATGTATAGAAGAATTCCTTTTCTGTTATAATTAGATCTGAACTAATAATGGCTTTTAGATTAGACTGTAAAGATTTTGGCATTCAGCTGAATATTCCATTGTTCACTTTGCTATGCAAGAAGGTTTTAGCTTTATTACAAAGTGTTCCCTCTTTTCCCATCAACAAGGTTGAGTGCAACACTGGTGCTTAATTACCAGCTCTTTCAGTGTCCAACCTGTTCAGCACTTAGGCACATTCCACTTTGTCAACCAATGCATTTAAGACAGATTCCTTTTGTAGTAAAACCATTTATATTTCCATTTAAATGTTTTTTCTTCCAGGTAAGGGCACTTCAATTCCTTTGGCCTTTGACAGCTGTAACTACCAGACTATCTCGTTCAGTTTAGGTTCATTTTATATTTAAAATCTTTCAAATTTCTCTTTTATATTTCATCTGGTAGAAAAGGACACCTCAATTCCTTTGGCCTTTCTTGATAGCATGGCTGTGACCAACTGGAGAAATTCCAAGAAGAATAACTATCCACATTCCTCTTGCAGTGTTGTGGTCAGAAGAGGTCAGAGGAGGCCCTTCAGGGTTGAGTGACAAATTCTACTGCTTTTTATAGTTTATGGGAAACACTCCAGCTGATGATTCTCAGTCTGTTTGCTTTTCCTGCCCCACTTCTGCCCAGCAATCATTTCCCCATCCTGTGTTTCTTCTCTCCATATTTATTTCCACACCCACATCTTCCACTCCCCTCCAATTTCTAAAGAGAATTTTGAATTCCAGTCCTTCCCTTGTGCAGCTTAGGATAATCTGCAGAATTCATAACTGCACTTTACATCTCTTCATTCAAATACACAACAATTCCAGACCTACTGGAGACAGGGTACAAATGGCTTATCACCAACTTCATTTCCACATGTGTGAGATCAAACCATGACAAACAGTGAAGTTAAACACAATAAAATGCAGCAAAGAAGCTGTGAAAAATAATTTATTGTACTAATTTTCAACAGTCAGTAACCTTATGTCCAGAGATAAAAGATTACGAACATGTCTTCTAAGGGGAAATATTTTGTAAGCTGGTTTTTTTAACAGTCTCAGCTAAAACCATCACTGCAGATCAACACGAGTTCCAAGTCATAACTCACATCATACAAGCTAAATACAACGAGTCTCCACCTTCTCCTTCCATCTCAGACAGGACACAGCAACTTCGTCTCCCACAAGAAGTATTCACCAGGTGAATAAAGGTACCAAGTGCTGTACCACAGGACAGCTAAGGTATCCCAGTCATCACCAGTATTCCAGCAGCACCTGTAGTTCTGGTCCCAGACACTTCTTGTATGTTCAAAGGCATCCAAAACAAGCACTTTGTGTTACCTCTGACATTTACATTTTGTCATTAAAATTAACACTGATACTTCTCCAACTGGATCCTCTAGCATCTTCTTCTCCTCTTGGGAAGAGATACTTCTGAAAGGAAATAAACAGAGGGGTTTTTTTTACAAGTTTTTCAAGTTGTCTTCCCTCATGGGAATTGTTCAAGTATAATTAATACTCTCCAGCAAAGGAAATTCATTAGATGAGCACTTGAGATCCCCTCCCAATCCCCCTCCCCATGTTTATTTAAATATGAAGAAGTATTTTTTTTTAGATTCTACAGCACACTACTATTCAAAACACCAATTGAAATTCCACTGATGAACCAAATGCTGTACTTCAAAACTTCCTCAGTCTTGAGAGCTTTCTGCTCCTCATGAACACCTTTAAGATGTTGCTGTGAATTTCACAAATGGAACAACTCACAAAATTAAGCACAAAATAAATGAACAGGCTGCTTAATGGGTAAATTTAAAACTTCAGAATGTACTGGGAAAATCTGAGAAATGGAGAATGTTCCTGATTTAGAAAGAAACTTTCTGCCCACAACTGGACAAGTGAAGGAAAAGTAAATAAAGTACAACATTAAGTGCACCATTGTGCCCTCAATCTCACCATTTAAAACGGAATGAATTCCCACTGCCTACCACTAAAAGTGATCAAAGAATGCAATCTCACTTCAGTACTACCAGATGCTCTTTTGCTTTTAAAAAGAGTAAACAGAAATGTGCTACCTCACTGCAAATGTATTTTAATAGTCATTACACTCTCGTGTATGAAATATCCTTCCATTCCATACAATTCTGGATAGTAAATTAGCTCCAAAAGATACACTCCTCAAGCCCATCTGTCATTAAAGCTTTCCAGAAGTTATACTTAACCCTTTGCTTCCCTCTTTAAGCAACCTAATTAAATCCTCTTTTCAGGTTAATAACCAGTACCTCTGGTCTATCAAGTCTGCCTTCCACTGCACAAGCAAGACTCACCAGCCTTAGAGTTGCTAGGACTGCCAGCAGAAATCCTGCTCTTAGCTGGCCATGGCTGAGACATGACAGCAAAGCATTTCCCTGGGCTCTACCCAGAGCACAGCTAAATAAGGTACCTCAAGATAAAGAGGATGTAATTTTCTTCATACAGTGCCTGTTCCATGGTGCTTATGTTCTCCTCAAGCAACACTGACAACAGACTCTGAAGCTTCTGAGTTACAAAGCAGGTCAAGATCATCTAACATCTCAATTTGAGGCTTCTGTAGAGCAACTCCACTATAAGCTTTGAGCACTCTGCTTTACCATTGCTTCCAAACTTAAATTACATTATTTCCAGTAACCTGAGCAACAGCAAAGTCATCCACTCCTCTGCTGCAGTTCCCAGAGTCCTCTCCCAACGATGTCAAACAACTTCTAGTACAGCAGAGGATGCTATTACTGTACAGCTGTACTGGAACTTAATCCTTGAATCATAGCCCAGCTGAAACTAAGACTAGAGAGGAACCTTCTATGTCCCTTCAACAAAGGTAAGGACAGCAAGGGCAGCTCTTACCTTGTAAGTTCTCAGAGCTACTAGAACAGACATCTTCTGTAAATGGGTGAATGATCAAAAAAAAAATCACTTTTCCCTACCCAATGGAACAATTCAAGCCAGATTTGTATTACAAGAGTGAGACTCCTTTTATCTGAACCAACTTTAGCTCTGAAAACACTATAATAAAATCTATGCAAAAAATATGACTCTGGATTTTACCATGGTGTGCTCATAACAGTTTCAAATCAAAGCTTCAGTTTTCATGCAACAACTTACAGGCTAAAAACTAATCTAAGCTTTTGCAAGGCAGCAAGACATGATCCAAAATACCAGTTTTAGTTTCAGAAAAATACAGCACAGATCAAGTCACTGGTTTGTTAGAATTCTAATCATTGTACCTTCTTCATCCAAGTCCTCTGTGATTACAGGCATCCCAATATGCTGAGTAACAGTTTCACCTGCAGACAAATTTTGGGGGAAAAACTGTCAGCACTTTTTTAAATGCTTCTACATCTCTAGTCCAGCAGTTGAAGGATTTTTCACTTGCTGCTCTCTTGACATTCTAGTCAAATGCTGTAGAGAAAGTACCTTCACAGCACCTTCAATATGGCTGACTAAAGAAACCTTCAATAACAAGTAATTGACACTAGCAATTTAAAGCAAATTAATCACCAACTCAGTCCAGAGATAATTCAAAATGCCCTTACTCCTCCTCAACACTTCACCTACATTTAAAGTCAGGCAAAGACAATAGTGCCTAATGCTCAGCTCTGAAGAAGGATTAATTTTCTCGGTAACTTCTTCTCTAGCAGAAGCTAAGCAAGTCAGAAAGCAGAGTTTGGAACTTTGTTTTGAAGACAAAGGTTTAATTTCAAAGACAATTCAAAGTTACTTTGTTGTTTAATTTCATTTAACCTTTAACAAATAATGTAAATGGCAGAGCAACTTCTATCAGTTTAGAAGTTGTACATCAGACAGACAATTCCCTTAGGAAAAGTAATTTCCCATTTGTTGTGCTGATCAACAGCAAAAATTTAAGCCAGCTGCCTCAGCTAGCAAAGCAATGGATACACTTTTACAGTGTCTGGATGCAAAACTGGAGAGATACCTCTGGCTTCTGAAGAACCTCTCCTTGCTGGTTGTGGTCTCATACTGGTTTTCTTACTTCGGCTTGGAGACTTGACATAATTCGATCCTGATTCTGAAGATTCTAATTTTACCTGTCGATGTCTTCTGGATTTGGAAGTCTAAACCCCAAATATATGAATGATACAAAAAAAGATAGAGCAAGTTAGTGGAAGTTTATGTCACTTGGCAAATTAGTAAGGATCAAAGCATCAACTTCCATGCCCAGGAGGTGAACGGATAGAAGATGAGAGCAAGGAGGAGGGAGGATTCCCACTAGTAGCTGTTCTTCAGTTTTAAGAAGAAAACACCCTTCTATGATTTCATGGGTGTATCACTTAAAAATGCAGATATGAAACATCCACTTATTTCCAAACCATTCTCTGTTGCTATCAGTCTATCCCATGTCACACACCACTTTGTGCAAGCAAAAAGAACACTCCAAAAACTGCTGCTCTGTAAAGCTTCCTTACCACCATATTTTGCTCAAGTGCCTAGAAAACATGATCACTGCATATTCACAAGTCTGAACTGCTGTACAACCCAGAGCTCTGTTTCATTTGACAGCACAAATGATGAGATTTTAAAAAACAGAGACAGATGTGACGTTTCTCACTGCTAAAAACGACAAACCAGCAGGATCTTTAAAGCAGCAGTTACTGAAGCAATGCTTTTGAGAACCTGCAACTGACTTCAAACTCCCAAGTTCCATTTGCACAAGCTTCTTGAGATTCCAATATCTAAGATTCAAGGAATTTGAGCAATTAAACTCGCAAGGATTTTTATTCCAACTCCTTAAAATTGTATCTATTTAACCAGAGAGTAGACGGTAAAAGCTTGCAAAGGAAAATCCCCCGAGCACAGGCCTTACCTGCACTGTTCCACAGATCTAACAATAGCAAGAGCTTTGGCTTCCCCCAATGAGTTAGGAAAACAAGAAGATTCAAAGGTTGAATTACAGAGTGCAATTTTAACTCGTTCCTTTCTGACCCAGAATTTACGTTCAACTGATACTTAGAAGTGCTCATTAAAATTAAATACATCCCTACTATCAAATTTTATAACTACCTCAGCAACTGCAGAGTAAGACCTGTATTTGATTCTAGCCAAGGCATTTGCCCTTTCAGAACCCTGCAAAGAAACAAAAAGATCAGTCAGAAAGTTTTTTTATTCTATTATAGCAGTACTGAAATATCACATCAGACAATCATTTGAGCAATAGCTCACTATAGCTATAACTCTTTAATTAATTCTACATAATCAGAATGTTGCCGAATTGTTACTTAAAGGAAAAAAGTTCCAATTTAATTTAAAAGGCAGAGCATAACTTTTGTTGCTTTCACTGTTACAAACAGTGAAGGCAACTTTGTAAGCCCAGGAGGAGAAAATCAAACTTGAAACTTTTCATCTTACTGAAATTCAAAGTTGAAATAAGCAGACAAGTACAGTATGAGATAATTTTGTAGCATAACAATGAATATTGCATTTAGCTGAAACTCCAGAAAGAACCATAATAGAGTCTGGCCAAGAAAATACAGCTCTTTCCTCTCCTTACCTGAGAGAGACTTTTTATTATGAGCATCTCAGAGCTATCATGGCAGTAAATGCTCACAGCTCAACAGAAAATAATCCTATTTAAAACCAAAACCAACCAAACAAGAAAAACCAACCAGCCCCACTAGCTGTCCCTGGAACACACTTTGACACTATCAAGCCTTGACCTACACAGCTTAGCCTGTGACCCGAAGTCAAAAAATGAACTGATTTGAACCTGAAAACTGGTTCAGCTTTCTTACCTCTGAGTCTAGCAAAGCCTCTTCTTTCTTTTTGTTTTCTACTTCATCAGTTTCTTTAGCATTTAGGAATAATTTCTGGGGGGGAAAAAAAGTGGGTTTTTTTAAATGTCTGTCATATATAAGACAGCTAAATACAAGAACAGTAAAACCCAAACCAAATATTTACACACACACCCATTTTCTTTATTGATCTTACCCTGTGGCCTTTCTTTGATCCAAGAATAAGTGTTAGAGAGGTATTTCATATCATCAGTCCAATACTGCCTATAAGTCACACCTTCAAGGATTACCTCTCAGCAATCAGTTTTGGTACCATGGAGGTAGTACCACATGCAAGTCCTTCCCCCCATACCATATATCTGTCTCAGGTTTTACACATTCCATGTCTTCAATCTGAGATTTACAAGCTCAGGTGTGATCACACCAGGAAAGCCAGTTCTTTATGCTCACACAATCTGTTAAATTGCCACAGCATAATGGTTGATATTACCCACCATTCTGTTCTGCTGCCATTCCTGATGTTCCACAGTTATGTCCTTAAGATTAACTACAAAGTCATCTTTTATCAAGCTCAGGGCCTTGTCTGGCTGGGATTTGTCAGCTGAAATGACACACTTCATTTTCTGATAGTGCTCATGAATATTCATCAGTTCCTAAAATAAACAAAGAAATTAAAATGAGGGAAAAAATAGTATCAGTTCCCAGTGAACAAAATCAGGGTTATACAAGCCTGAGACCATAGAACTAGCAGTAGCATTAGACATAGACTCAGTTTAGATCAGCTGAGTTTTAGGAAGACAAGCAATCCTGCACTGACCCATCAAATAAGCAAAAGAAGAATAAGTATCTCACATTTTTTAAACTAAGAAGGATACTCAGACTCAGTGTTCAGGGAGGTTTCATTCTGACACAGTGGTCTATTTTCATCTCTTTGGAGGAAGCTTTTTTCTTCACAGATTACTGATTTTTGTACCACTGCAGTCATCCTTACAGATGATACACATCTGCTAGCAGTAACTGGAAAAACCTGCAAAGATCTCTTACTGAGTCATAATGAGAGATATAAGAACATATACCTGGCATGCATTATTCCATTTTTTATTAAATATGTTATATATTGAACAAAACTAAGCTTTAAAAGGAGAAATAAAGGCTAGAGAAGGCTGTGAACTTGCAGGATAAATAAACTCACATCACCATAAGTATCAAGTCTCCAGCTGCAACCTGCAGAGGTATCAGAACAAACATGCTCCTCCCATTTTCTATTTCTCTTTAATGACAGCTAACCAGTTACACCCTTCCCCTTTTATATCTCACTGAAGCAAAATCACAATATTAGAGCATATTTCAGTACTGAAAAAGGTACCACAATTCTTCCAAGCTGAATGCCATTATTTCTGAGTGTTACGTGTCATGTGTGTGAGCTTAAAATTACAGGCTGCTATTCCAGTCTGCATTCCATAAGAGACTTAAAAAGGACAAGACTGTGCTAATTAGAGAAGTTATAGCTCTTGGACAACAGAAAAGCAAACCCCAGTGATTAATCTGCAGTTTAAAAGTTACTGTACCTCCAATACATCATTAGTGATGAGGCTGTTTACTCTGTTACTTGGGTCCTTAAATTCTTCTTTAAAGTCATTTTCTTCAACCTTCTTCTTAGTTCTGTAGTTCAGCTAAAACAAGAGACAGTGTTTGTAACCTAAAAGTAAACTTCAAATGGGACCTTCCCTTGAGAATTCCTACTGCATACCCAGCAATCAGGAGATGCTGAAGGACATAAAACCATCACACCAACAACAGCAATGCAACTCTGCTGCCACGTGCTCAGTCAGCACTCGTCACAAATCATTCCCTAGTCAAGACTTTCATCCAGCACCCAGACTCAATTCCACAAATGATAAGACATCTCAAATCTAATAAGAACATTAGACACTGAAAAAATATTTGCAGGTGAGAAGCATTCAAACATTCTCTAAGCTTTACAACACACACCTACATAAAGCCACACACATTACAACACAGCCTCGAGGCTCAACTAACCACGAGTCCCGTGGAACAATAGCCACTGAAAGCCACTGACAGATGAGGATGTTTTATTAAAAAATGTAACTAATTAATGCAGTAACTCACTAGTTTTGGCATTGCTGTGAAATGGAATGCTCTGGCGAGCCGCAGTGTCCTGAAGATATATGCTGCATCATAATGCTCAGAGTCTATCAGGTCCTGCAAAAATCAGTCCTTGAGTGCAATTCTGATCTGCAGCAAAACAGTTACATACTGTTATACCACCCTGCATGCTTCAACAACAAAAATTAACTCAGCTGACTAATGTGATCCTGTTCTACCACAGACAGTATTTGGATGTCTAGGGGGTAGCTTGACACATGAAACCCCAGAAATGATCTCACCAGAACATTTGGTATCACTATCAATGTTTCCTTGAGTGCAATTCTGATCTGCAGCAAAACAGTTACATACTGTTATACCACCCTGCATGCTTCAACAACAAAAATTAACTCAGCTGACTAATGTGATCCTGTTCTACCACAGACAGTATTTGGATGTCTAGGGGGTAGCTTGACACATGAAACCCCAGAAATGATCTCACCAGAACATTTGGTATCACTATCAATGTTTTATGCAGATCAACTTATTATAGTGTTGTGCTAAATCTTCTCACTGCAGCTCTCCTTGACAGTGACATGGAACACATTCTTTTGACATTTGAAAACATTAATTCTTCACATTGTGAAGTGTGTGAAAATAGTCTGTCCCCAGGAGACTCCTGTTCACTAGTGATTAGGAAACAATACTTGTGCCAGGATGTGCTGCCACTGAAATGCTCATGAAAACACCTCTCCCCCATTTCTTGCTTTCTCTCCTGCCACATCTACTCTGCCCAAGTTAACTTCCTGAATAACTCATGTACTCTCTAACAGCTGCTATACAGCAGTGATTTTAAAATTGCCTAAATTCATCTCCGTGAAAGGTATTGATCTCTCTGAAGTCAATACACGAGGCATAATGGCATCATTGCAGACTGCTCCAAATTCAGTTTGTTGTTTAAAGAATTTGGACTCCATTGTGCACATGCACACAATGTGCATCACACAGTTCCCAAGTTTAACACTTCTCCTTGCACTGAGTTTCCAACTCCTTTGGACATTGGTCTCCTACCCTAAAAGCAGCAAGGAGGCATGTCACCAGGCATCCATCTCCCAATCTATTTTGGTTAACAGGAACAGTGTGTTAACACTTCTGGTGAACAGGAACTGAAAATAATTCAATCTTCATTCTGTTGGAATTCTAAAGAATAATGGGCTGTAAAGGAGTTCACCCTGCAGCTGATGAGCACATTTGGTTCCCATTTTGAAACTCAATCTCCTTCACTTCTGAACAGAGAAGAGCTTCCTATCTGGCAAAACAAAAGATTTCTGAGACCACAGCTAAAATTTAGGAGGCATAAGCAATACTTTAGTCACCACTATGTACGTTGTCAAACCCAAATGTGTTTGAAAGGCTACTTTTCCCAAAGGAAACATCCGGTTCTAAATACCTTTGTAGAAAGTGAGAGGAAATGCCCTACCCATGTATGATGACAAAGCAGACAGCAGTATACCACATATCTTATGTTTACTATCTCCTGAGAATAAACCCTCAAGAACAATTACCTTTTGTTTTGGCTGACAAAGCTGTGTATTATAGAGCCCATACAAAAGGTACAGAGCACCGACTCGGATCTGGAAAGCATATGGGGGCAAGAAGTACTGCTGGGCCAGTTCTAAGGTCTTCTTTGTGAGCTTATTCCTCTCCAAAGCTCTTATTCTACCACTGAAGCAAACAAACAAAAAATAGAAAGCAGCATGTTAAAGTAAGTAAATACAAAACTGCAGGCTTTAGAAAATCCACAACGCAGAAACAAGTTTTACGTATTTTAAACACATAAATTCATTGAATGTCCTGAGATGGAAGGGACTCACAAGGATCACTGAGTCCAACTCCTGGGCCTGCATAGGACAGCCCCAAGATCACAACACAGGTGTATGATCATAGGGCCCAAGTTCTGGGAAGTCTTGAAAGACAGTCAGACCTTAAATTCTCACACATGAAACTCTCTGTATAAAATTGGGTGTAAAGTGAAAAATGCAATGTCACAGAATCACACAATATTCAGAGCTGGGAGGGACCCACAAGGATCATCAAGTGCAACTCCTGTCCCTGCACAGAATACCCCTGAGCATCCCACCCTGTGCCTGAGAGCACTGGCCAAACACTCCTTGAGCTCTGTCAGGCTTGGGGCTGTGACCACTGCCCTGGGGAGCTGTTCCAGTGCCCAAACACATTCTGAGTGAAGAACCTTGCTCTAATATCCAACCTAAACCTTCCCTGACACAACTTCAGGCCATTCTCTCGGGTCCTGTCACTGGTTGCCAGAGTGAAGAGATCAGTGCCTGTCCCTCTGCTTCCCCTTGTGAGAAAGTGGTATACAATGACAAGGTCTCCCCTCAGTCTCCTGCAATCCTATTTTTGAATGCCCTCACATCCTGCAATCACATTTTTAAACCTCATGAGGATTGCATCAAGCTCCCTGAGGAGTCAGTGCTCAAATCACAGGCAACACAAAACACACTGAACTAACAACTATCTTTCAGTACTACACAGGGACTGATGCTTCACTGACATTTACTCAGACCCCAGTCAGGCAAACCTCTCCTAGAGCTCCAGGGAGGCTGTGGGGTTTGGGATGGGGAAGGGAGGCTGCGGGGTCTGGGATGGGG
>NW_008668885.1:0-357 GCF_000695815.1 Acanthisitta chloris
TGTGAGCGTCCCCGCTTTTGTTAGGGCATCCCTTGTGGAGGGGGATTTTCCTCCGGGGTCTGTGGGCGGTGGGTCGGGAGGCTGCGGGGATAGCCTTTCCCCCGCGGCTCTCCGTCCCGAGCGGAGCGTTCCCGGGCCGCTGGTCCCCTGCAGCATCTCGCCGCGGGGTGCGAGTCCCCAGGGCAACCATCCCCCAAACTTCCAGCCTTAGTCCGTCTCCCCGTCTCGGATCCCACGCGGATTCTGGGGAGGTGTTTGGCTGTTGAGGAAGGTTTTTCTGCTGCGGACTGAGAGGTGGATTCCTGTTGGAATAGTTGAGTTACAAGCAGGCAGTTGTGAAGCACAGATATCCTTCAG
>NW_008668885.1:388-2778 GCF_000695815.1 Acanthisitta chloris
ACTTTTTTTTTTTTTTTTTTTTTTTGTCAGGTAGTTTGTTTTAGGGCTCTCAGACTTGATGTGTTGTAATCAGGTTAAAAGTTGCTGGGAGAGGTCAGTTCTGATCTTGGCTCAGCAGTAAACCCCGAGTGGTAGTTAATTCCCTCTGAGTCATAGGTAAGGGAGAAGAATACCAGGCCTGGTACCTTTAGAAGGTCTAGCTGAGGACTTTAGAACTTTGTTTGCTACTCTGTGCCCCTTCCAAACCACAAAGCATGGTAAGCACTGGACATCTTCCTCTGCAAAGACCCACAAATAAATGGATAGCTGTATTGACAGCATTCAGAAGCATCATCTTGATCTTGTCTGTCACAAGAATGACATATCAAATGCATAAATTTTCTGTTTCTCTGTGGCTTGAGGACTGCTAAAATCTTACATTAGTTGCTCATGTTTTTTTATTTCCAAGCTGCAAAGGAATAAAAAAATGTATAATACCTGTCTTGACATGTAAAAGTTATGCAATCTTGAACTTAGGGAACCAGGCAGTAACCTTTTTGTATGATGTTATTTTGACTTTTGCAATGTAAAATTGCTCACAGATTTGCTTTCAGAGAATGAATGGAGTGAGGGACAGTGTCCCTGTGGCTCAGAAAGCTACAGAAAGACATTTTTCACCAGAGAGACACAGGTAAATCAATTGTAGTAGACATTTCTGACTGCGCTAGTCGCTTTCTAGCAATTGGATTTTAATGGTATCTGTTAACTAATAATGCATTACTTTTGCTTGGAATTGAAAAGCACAGATATAATCAAGAACTAGTGAAATGAGACTGATTTCCTAGTAGAGAAACTTTGAAAGTTCTATGATGTGAAATCGAGTTTTCCAATAAGAAAGCCTTGTGTGGTAGAAAACTAAATTTCTTGTTCGAGTAATACGAAGACACTTCTAATATCAGTTACTTTTGAAGGATTTTAGCTTTAGTTAAATGGCCATTCCTAATGGCTTCTTCTGATTAACCAGAGACCTGTGACCTCTCTCATTAAGGTAAAACTCTTGCCAGGATTCCTCAGTGTTAGTTCACTGAATCCAGTAAGAAGTCTATCTGGGTGGAGACTGGGACCACACTCCTTAATGTCAGACCACTGCTTTTTGTATCTTTCTGCCTGGGACTCTTTGACATATCACAGTGCAGCACTATCTTCATTGAGGATGGCAAAAAGGCACTGTGTTGACTCAGTGACTACAGAAGTTGGATTTGCTGTGTGTGGGGTGTGTGTGTATTGGAGGGAAAAGAATGTGTAAGCTGAGGTACCTGGTACACAGCCACTGTGTACCAGATGCTGTTTTCCCTAAGAAGTGCTGATAGCATCCAAAATGGGCTGAGGTGCAGACCTGAAAATGCCAGTTCTCCAGTGACATCCTTGACTTTGCTTAGCAGACCTGTAGATATTTAGAAGATACCTACTTGCTATGGAATCTAAGCACCTCAGAAATAATGATGCATTTACCATCATACTGGATTCTCTTATCTGCTTTTGTATATAGAAACTGAGGCAAGGAGAAACTTAAGGGCTTGACCAAGACTTTTAACAGACAAAGGACAGTTTTTTACACAAGTGATTGTTTTGGCATCCCTGTCCAAATGTTCTCTGCTTCATTCTAAACATAATGTGTGCATTTCAGTGGTACTATTCGTATTTGAGTTGAAAGATGCTACCAGGGTGAAGCTGGGTGTTTTTTAAAATTCTAGTGTAATCTTTCTCAGTATACTCTATACAGTATATAGAGAGAGATGGTGTGATTCTTACCTGGAACAGTTCTATGCAGATTTCAACGACTGTATGGTTTTGCATTTTATAATCTGTTTTCACAGCGGTTAGCAAGGCTTGCTTTGGTGAGCAACTGGACAGTTGGAAAGCTGGAAACAGAGCCTGGTTCAGTTCACATTTTTAATTTTTATTTTAAAGGCTGTACCTCATTGTGCAAACAATAATGAAAAAGTTGTGTATTAAAAGGCCAAAGCATGTAAGGTTCCGAGCTCCCCATATGTGGAACGCAGCAGCTGTAGCTCCTGGAGAGTTTGGATTCCAAAGAGGAAAAGAAACAAACAAACAGGAAACACTTTTAGCAGGTTAAAGTTTGAAAACCAAATCAAGAGGGTTTTTTTCCATTATTTTCTTAGGAATATATCATGCTGTTCTGCAGCTGCAAAGGGTGGAACAAAGAAAGGGAATACTGTCATAGGAGTTCTGAGTTTAATAGACCCAGGCGAGCGTGTGTGTGAAACAAATAAACCTTTGCAAAGCAGAAGGTCTGGTTTTAAGACAGACCACAGAGTTCTAACAAAAACACTTCTCTACCAAGACGTTGCTTCATTTTCTAAAGACATGATTTTCAACACTAGGCA
>NW_008668885.1:2796-12115 GCF_000695815.1 Acanthisitta chloris
CCATCCTGCATGCATACTGTCTAGTGTAAATGCAATCTCTGTTCCAACTTGCTGTTGGATCCAGGGATTCTTCCCACCATCCTTCACCCTGTTTGTCTCCTGATTCTCTTATTTCACAAGTTGTTGCCCTTTTCCTGAAGTCTGTATGTACAACAGGAGACAGGTTCATACCACCTGCCCTTGACCGGGTGTACAGCAGGATTTCCTTGGCTGAGTTTTGTTGTCTGTGTGATGGCCAGTGGACTGCAGGTGGTAGTGCATAACATTGAATGCTGTCTCCAGCTGGCTTGGTCACAGCCCCCAGGAGGAATGGCACTCTGTGTTTGAAGGTGACTCCAGTTTGAAAGTGTGGAGGAAGAACATGGGCTTTTTGAAGGTGGTTTACGCCAGTGAGATCTAATCCTGGAAACCATTTAGCTAGTGAACTCTTGGTCTTAAATTAGTAAGATCTCTCTACCTACATAGTAGTTACAGTTTTAAATACCTTTGGTGTCTTGGGGCTTAGGTTTTAGGGTGTTTTTTTCAGCCAAACCTGTGAGGCAAACCATCAGGGGCTATGAAGTGAGGATAGAAGTCTACAGTGAAACAGACAGGTAATGCTGTAGTTGCAGATACACACAAACTATGTGATTTTAAGGCAAGGGTCTTAAGCATAATTGGATTGGCTTGAGGGGAACTATGGGAGGTTTTGCCAATTAAGTTGTTTAAACATTGCAGCACCAGTGGTTTTCATACAGTTTGGTGTTTCAGTTTCTCCCACCTCTCTGCTGAAAACAGAGATGATTCATGGCTTGAACTGGAGGCAAATGAATCAAATTCCACTTTGCCTTACCAAGGAAAGAAAGGCAGTTGAGTGGTCCTTTACAAAACACCATTTGTTACCGTCTGTGTCTTGGCTGTTGAAATTAGTAATTGAGAGACACGTATGAAGAAAGCAAACTGTGCTGTCATTTAGGGCTCGTAGAGAGATTAATTTTCACACACATAATGAAACCTGTTTGAATTCACACCTTTTTAGTTTAGCAAAAGCTGTCACATGAACCATTTTATTTCAGAATAGAATTGTAGAAGTATATGATTTTGTGTTTTATGAAAACAACTTGTGCTTCTTTTTCTAAGATAAGAGTCTCTTCACAGCCAAGCTTGCATTAACTGGAAACTATAAATGGAAAAAATTACATTAATCTAATGCGACTCTTTATGTAGAACAACCTAAAAGCTGCTTGAAGAACTCTTGGGTCATGTGTGGGAATGATGTGCAGGTATGAGGAAAGAAAGGAACCGCAAAGTGGAATAGCAGAAAGCCACACTTTCAAAAGCTTTTAGGTGTGATCACTCTTCATATGTTGGCTTCCCTGAAACCAGTCTGAAAAGAGGAGACAGCTTTGTTTCTCTGTAAAGACCTTAAAAGACAATGTGATGGCTCTGATAGAAATGGTCTGAAGGCTAGAGATGGTCCCGGTTTTCATCTTAAGAGCAGCTTGACAGGATCTATCATATTGTCTTGAACGAGGGGGGTATCTGCGTAACAGTTGGTGGCCTCAATTTATCTCCAGGAACGCAGAATTTTGCTTGTGTAAAGCCAGATTGATGGCTGCCTGCAGATGGGATGTTCCTTGCTTCACCTGTGCTCTGAGCCAGGGAGACTCTGATCTGAAGAGGACAATCTGATAGGCACTACTTGGGCCCTAGCACAGCACTGAGATGATGAAAGCACGTCTTGTTTGCATCTAACCAGATTAAGCTGAGTAGTAAGCAAAGGACAATGCAGAAGCCCCAGGCCCTACAATAAAGCATCTGTCTTATTTTCACACCCTAATAAATGTGACTAATTAGCTCTTATTTTGTAGATCATTATCTGGCGTAGAAGATTCTATGGGCAATGTGAGAGTAAGTACTGTAATTCACGTTCGCCAGAAATGGCTGTCACTTCTTGCAGGAATTCAGTTTTGTTTCCAAATGTCACAAGTGTCAGATTTATTTTGCATCCCTTTGTGTGCAGAGAGATTGGTGCTAGAGACTCTAATAGTTATAAAATATAACTGCTTTGTTGTTGTCTCAAAATACATAGCTGGAGATTTGACAGGGGGTGCAGCCTTTGGTCTGTGTGGCCCTTGCTAAGGGAGATACTAGGACAGTAAATGGCACCTTGTAGAAATTATTCAAGTCCTCATCAATAGGATGCAAAGCCCAGGTTTCTTCCAAGACTTAAGCTATTGGACTTTAGCTTTGGTCTCTAGTCTTCCCTGTTGCTCACCCTCTGTGCACCCTCAGGACTATGAGGGATATGTCCTCCTGATTTGGTGGTACGAAGGTCTTGCAGGTGCTTGCAGTTAGCCTCATCATCTGAAGAGACTTGTCTGACTTTGGGATACCCCAGGCACACGTTCTGAAGCTTTGTAGTGGAGGTGGCCCTTTGCTCAGAGGGTATCTCAGCCTTGGTGTTAGGGCTTTGCTGCCTGGTAGCCACATGGGACTGTGGAACAGATTTTCTCTTCATGTTTGTTTTTAACAAGCGTCTGCAAACGTTATGTTGTTCTTCCACATCTCTTGAGTTCACAAGCTGTTCCAGCTTTACTCCACAAGGATCTCCACGTACCAAGAACATAACTTGTTCAATTTGATGTTAGCAGAGATTTCTTTATATGTATCTAGCCATGTGTGTTGTGAGCTTAGAATGGCAGAGCTTTAAGCTTACATGTTCAAGTGAAACAGGAAAAATAAATTTGTTTTGGCTTTCAATGAGGAGTTGCTCAAAGCTTGTATTTCCAGTCATCAATTGTCACTCAGTATGTGTGAAATCTCCTCTATTCCTATTTTACTTTTAGAAAAGCAGGTCAATATGTAATTTTTTACAAGCTGAATACATGCTTCAAGTGAACTGAAAGTCAGAACTTACCGTATCATATTAAAAAATAATGGAGATCACATTTTTTCACCAGCAAACCGAGACTAGATTTGTATTCAGGGAAGCTAACTTTGCCATTAGTAATTGTGGCTGTTGAACATATTTCCAGGGGTACATTTGGGGTGGGAATTCTGCCGTAAACACTGATGCACAATGAGGTAGTGTCGCTGGAATAACCATCAGTCTGATCTCTATTTAGCTGGTTCCAGTGTAAACTAGAAACAGCAAAAAAGAGAAATGTGAAGAAAAGATCAAAGGAAAAATCAAGCTTCTGAAAATCTCTGTGTTTTAATTCTTTCTGCATTTTAAGATTTTGAGAAAGAAATGTTAATGCTCTTTTCTTGGATTTAATGAAATATTTTTAATAGTGTGGAGGGGAATCTCCCTCTGTGTAGTAATGTCACATTTTAAACTTGCTATTTTCAGTGATATTTAGTTAAAGTAGGTTCTAACTCCTCTTTTTCTTAACTTTCTGGTGGAGCAGTACAGAAAAAGGTGCAGTATGCAAGGCAACACCATAAGGATGCCTGATCTATACTGTTCATGTTGTTCCATGCTGAATGTTGCCTTAGCAGTATTTGGGTTTTCTTTTCCTCTGAGCTACTTCCTAGTATACCATGCAATTAATTATAAAAAACACTTGTCAAAAAATAAAAAGTGTTGGTACAAACAATCTAAAATAAACAGCTCCTGCAGGATATGGGGCATTCTCCATCACTTGCAGTCTCAAAATCTACACTGGAAATGTTTATGAAGAATATCTGTCTTTTGAGTAGACATTATAGGCTTGGTACAGAAATTATTGTAAGAACTATTTTATCTTGTGCTACAAAAGGTCTGGATGATTTGAGAGATTCCTTCTGGCCTTGAGGTGTACCACTCCACAGCTGTATAAATAAATTATGGTGTTGATAAGTTCCTGAGGAAAAGAATTGTTGACACATTTGTAAAATGAGAGGCAAGGTAGTGCTCATTCTGATCTACTCCACTTTATACTTATTTCTTGAATGACTCCAAAATCCTGAGGAGGATTTGCCTCAGGCTTTAGGAGAAAAAAGTTGACCCTAATATGGGAGCAAAACCCAAGAATGTCTCTGAGACTCTGAAAGCAGGCAAGTTTAGGTAAACTGTTTTGCAGCTCCACTGATGGTGTTATAGCTAAACAAACCCTGATGTTCTATAGATCAGTAGAGAATAACCAATATTGTTCAGTCAAACCTTCTGCTGGCCAAGGCCAAGCCTGTCAGTGATGGTGGTAGCACCTCTGGGATTACATAGATAAGATGGAGAAAAAAAACTACTGCACAACAGCACCTGTAAGAGAGGACTGAGAACATGTGAGGGAAGCAGCTCTGGTCAGTGATGGAGGGAAAGGAGGTGCTCTAGGCACTAGCGCAGAGATTTCCCTGTAGCCTGTGATGAAGACCATGGTGAGGCAGGCTATGCCGCTGCAGCCCATGGATGTCTTTGTGGGAGCACATTCCTATCTGCAGCCCATGGAGGGCCCCATGCTGGAACATGTGGATGCCCAGAGGGGGCTGTGACCCTGTGTGTGGGAATCCTGTGCTGAAGCAGGCTTCTGGCAGGACTGAGACCCTGCAGGAAGACCCACACTGGACCAGTTCATGAAGAACTGCAGCCCGTGGGAAGGACTCACCTTGGAGAAGTTTGAGAAGGGCTGTCTCCTGTGGGAGGGACCCAAATTAGAGCAGGGGAAGAGTGTGAGGAGTCCTCTCCCTGAGGAGGGAGTGATGTGATGAACTGACTGCAGCCTCCATTCCCCATCTCCCTGTGTTGCTCGAGGAGGAAGTGGAGAAAATGGGAGTGAAGTTGAGCTTGGGAAGAAAGGAGGAGTGGGGGGAAGGTGTTGATTCGGATTTGCTTCTCATTACCCTACACTGATTTTAATTGGCAATAAATCAAATTAATGTTACCACCTTGAGTCTATTTTGTCCATGATGGCAGTTGTTAAGGGATTTTTCCTGTGCTTATCTTGAGCCATTATATTCTCTCTCCCCCTGTCCATCT
The DNA here is from genome assembly GCF_000695815.1 of Acanthisitta chloris. Classification (NCBI taxonomy): domain Eukaryota; kingdom Metazoa; phylum Chordata; class Aves; order Passeriformes; family Acanthisittidae; genus Acanthisitta; species Acanthisitta chloris. Next base: position 7,733 of record NW_008668885.1, read on the forward strand.
GAGGAGGGGAGTGATAGGGCAGCTTGATTGGCATCGTCTGTCAACCCACCACATCCAGTTACAAAAGAGAAATGTTACCTGAGAAGTCAGTCACAGAATAATACAGTTAGCTCTGATGCTTTTTTTGAATAGTGGGACATAATTTTTTTCAATTGGCTTTATACAGATGTTTATTCGCATAACCCCAAAAAGGAGCTTTAGCTTTATTCTCAAATTATTGAATGTTTTTTAGTGTTTATAGAGTGAAAACTTGACAAAAAGCATCCACAAAGAAGGTTTGGATAGTGACCACCATAGGTTGGTTGTGCAGCAGGGGACTCTGGGCTATAGGTCAGCAGGTCAGCCATCCCAAAGCTCAAAAATGTGCAGATATGAAGATCATAGGAGCCTGCTCTTCAGGGTTGATCATCTTCACTGTTTCAACCTGACAACACAAATAGTGATGAATGATCTTTTCTTCACACCCTAGCAATTCTCTTAGCTCAGGAAGAAATAAGGGATAGCATTTTTCCGTACAATGTTAATTGGTTTTGGTTTTCATATCCGTTAACTGACATATTTGTAGCATGTCTTCATTTTTTGATGTAAATGTTAAGTGCGGCTTATCTGCTGTTGCTGAAATGTCTTTTGATCTTGGGCTGGTTGAGAAAACAAGGTCATACTACCCTCTTTTTATTTTTTTCTTAATATAATAAATGAAAGAAAAGCAGGATAGAAATTACTAATGGTTATAAAGAAAACTTGAATTTAAAAGTTACTGTCTCATTATGGTAACAATGGTATACATAAAGTAAGTTTTTTATGGAGCACTTACTAGTAAATGCTTTGCTTCTGTTACACAGGAGTAATTGCAATCAACTTTAAGTGCAGTGTTAGTGTATGAAGATAGTAGATCATGGAGAGAAGAAAGAAGTTTAACTCTTTCACTGTTATATCATCTTACTTCTTTAGTGACACGTGCTGTTTGAAAAAACAAAGCAAAAGAACCATCTTAGTAAATAGGAAAGGAAAGGAAATACAGAAAATGCAAACTGAGAAGCACTGGGTTCTGCATGAGCAGCCATATGTGCCCTGCCTTGCTGGCTGGGCAGCATGCCTTGGGGGAAAATACCTGGGAATTTGTGCTTCTCTGGTGTTAGTTCTGGTCCTCAGATTCACTGAGAGTAATGATTTACTGCAGGATTGACTTAAGTAATTTCTTATACCAGAGTCTGCTGCTTTGCAGTTTCCTATGTGGATATACATCCAGGGAAAATTACGGTGTGCAGAGATCATGCTGTGCTGGCAAGGGTGTGTTTTCAGTGTTTATTCCTTGGGGGAAGGATGCTGTTGCAATCAGCCACTCAAACTTACTAAGAACAGGTACATATATGGTAGAATAAGTACACCTGAGAAGCTCTGAGATTTTGTTAGTGTTTTATTGCTCTTTTGAGTTCTTCATGGCAACATGTCATTAAAAATATTCTATCATCATGTAGGTGAGTGAGTGAGTACCCAGAGCTCTGGTTCTCTTGTAGTCAAGCTGGGCTACTGAAGCAAAACAATCCACATGCAAATGGTCAGGCCATCTTATTATTTCATGATAGTTATAGAATTCACAGAAAACATGACTCCACTGAAATTACATTGATGTAATGCCTCAGCATAGTATGTAACAGAATTAGGATGTACATGTCTGCAAGAGGAGTGCATGCAGCATCAAGAGAAGGTGGATGTGCAGGGTGGGGATTTTTGTTGTCTGGTCAGAAAAGGAAAAAAACATTTTCCCAGGCCTTCTGTGATGGTATTGTCTGGATTTAAATGTTCTGCCTGTCAAGGGAAGAAGAAACTTTTAATGTCTTCAAGTATCCTATGGTTTTAAACACTTCCTCAGGAGGGAGTGTGCAGTGACCCTTGTCTGTAAAACCTTCATGGGTCATTTCCCCTTTCCAAGGTTATTAAAAAAAAAAAAGAAGAAAAAAAATTGTTGCTTGACTTGTCTTTAAGGCTACTCCACAGGAACAATCTGGAGTCCTTATTGGCCTTGAGGGACTGGTGTTTTAGAGTTTCACAGGAGGTTAGATATGGAGTAAAGGCATTATTGTGCTGACCTTACATTTCCTTATCATAGGGAAACCTTATGTTGCATCACATCTTTTTTCTCCTAATGACAGGCAACTGGGCTGCAGTAATGAGCAGCCATTAGATCAAATATGTGCTCTCAGGTGGTACAGTGCCAGACTGAGGTCCTGGATACAGATGGCCAACTTCAGGGGCTGTCACAGTTCTCTTGTAGTCTGAGTGGTGTGTGTCTCTCAACGGTAATTGCAAGTTATCTCACATTTTTGGGGAAATGAATCTGAACTATGCTGCCTCTTTAGTTGTTGCACCTTTCCCGTAAATTGCACAGCCAACACATTTCACAATTATCTTCTGGGCAGAGGGATCATGTTCTCCAGTTGCTTTAGTAACATTTTCTGAGAGGAGATAGTGGTGAAACGGAGGTTCTGGCACCAGACTGCTGCTGGCTCTCGCTGTAGTTAAGAGTGATGGAGTTTGCTGCTTGTGACCTTGGACAGATTTCTTACTAGTTCTGTCATTATTTCCATACTTTATGTAAAATTGAGACCTCAATAGTGGTACCTCACAAAGCTGTAGTGAACCTGAAGAAGTACAGATATTTAGGGGGTGAAAAAACATTTTTCACCTCCACTTGCTAGAAGTTTATTTATCTGTAACCATAAATTATGAAGAGCTATGATCTGGTTGTTTCAAATGTTATAAATTTATGTGGCAACCTGCTGTATGCCAAGGGTCAGAAGACCAGTGTTCGCAGGCAGAAGTTAGATGGCAATAAGGAGCATGAAGCCTTTGGAAGTTCTGTAGATATATTGTGAATAACAGTCTTTTCCTTATCTCCTGGGTATCACACACAGAAGTGAATTCACTGAGTTTGGATTTGTTTGGAAAGCTGTTGTGCTTGTCTTTGCTGACTGTAGGCACTGCCTCATGAGTAGCCCTCTGGAACTCTCTTCCAGCCACCTTAAATCGTAGAATATCCTGAGTTGCAAGGGACTCATAAGGATCATTGAAGTCCAACTTTTGGCCCTGCATGGGACAGCCCCAAGAATCACACCATGTGCCCAAGGGTGTTGTCCAAATGATTCTCGAACTCTCTCAGGCTTAGTGCTATGGCCACTTCCCTGGGGAGCCTGTTCCAGTGCCCAGCCACCCTCTGGAAGAAGAATGTTTTCCTAGTATCTAGCCTAAACTTCCCCTGACTTCAGATAAGAGATTAATTCCTTCCCCTACGCTTCCCCTCATGAGGAGATTGTAGACCACAGTGAGATCTCCCCGCAGCCTCCTCCAGGCTGAACAAGCCAAATGACCTCAGCACCTCCTCATATGTCCTTCCACTCAAGGCCCTTTACCATGCTCATAGCCCTCCTTTGGACACTTTCTAACTTTAGAAGATCATAAAACTGCACACAGGACTCAAGGTGAGGCCACACCAGCAGAGAAGTGTGGAACAATCACCTGCCTCAACTGGCTGGTGATGCTGTGGTTTTTGTTGATGTCATCTTTAAACAGTTTCTAATGCCACAGATTTCATTCTAGTCTAGAAACAAATGCACTCCTCTTTCTTCAGTTTTACTCTCTGGAAGGGTGGATCTCAAGTCACTGATCACATTTGTGTATATCACTTTTGTATATGTGAAGTGTGAAGAGAGTTTACTTCAAGCAATTGATTCTGCTGTTGGAATATTTGACTTATCCACTGTCTGAAAGTCAATGGCTATAAGAAAAAAGTATTTTATATTTCAGTTACACAGTGCTTCATCAAACATAACAGGACAAAAAAGAGGTGAGGAAAACATTGTACATTTCAGGTTGAGTCACACAACTTCGAGTACAATACAGGTCTTGGTGTACAATAGCTAAGTAATCCTTGCCCCAAGCATGTTGTTGAATTTATATGGTCCATTTAATAATTTATTTAAGAAATTAATAATTAGAGAAATAAATACGTTATTGAAAATACTGGTTATACATTTATTTAAATAAAACATACTGGTTTCAAACAAAGTAGCAGAAAACTGATCCAACACTTCTGGAAGTAGACATAGACTGTTCAGAAATTGTGGAGCATTATTTATATGCTGCCAACAGTGATTTAAGAACTTAACAAAGCAACTTAAAGGACAATAGTTTATACTACTGCTCTGAAAAATTCCCTATTGAAGCATGAGTTCAGAATAATGGTCACATTTCTTTGCAGTCATTGGAAAGCTGGGAAACTGTGAACCACCATGGGTCTGAACAGTTGATGCCTTCACTAACATTCCCTGTTGATTTGCAGCAGTGAAATGGAAATGCTTAAATTGCTTCCTTTCATGCTTTTCT
>NW_008668885.1:12148-51674 GCF_000695815.1 Acanthisitta chloris
ACAGTTAACTGTCTGAAATTACCCTAAAAATTTGAAAGCAATAACATAATGCCTCAAACTGTGATAATGTTCAACATTGAACTGCACTTTTAGTTTTGAATATTACATTTCCATGACTAATACATGTCTTCCATACAGTTGACACAAGGGAATAAAAAGAGTGTTAAAAAGGATTCAACATCAGCTCAGGAGATAATGCAAAGCTGCGTTCCATGTTATGATATCTCCCTAGATAACTTCTTGGACATAGGGACAGAGCAGTGCACCCTGCCAACAGGTTTACCTGCCACCCCACATGCCGAGGCAATTTTTTTTCTGGGCCAATTTTGAATGCACATGTAACACTTCTCTCAAGTACTATATTTATTGCAAGTTTCTGTTTATTCCCGGCATCCTTCCTTTGTGTTAAGTTCCTGTCATTGCTCGTCGCTGTGAACTTCAGTTGCCTCATTTCCTTGGCTGCTTTCACACTGTGTGATGATGTTCTTGCATCCTGTCCATGTCTCCTTTCTCAGCCTATTTAGAGTCTATGGTATCTTGGCCATGTACATTTGACTTGACCCCATAGATGACTTTTAGAGAAGCCTTTGAAAGGCAAAAACATGAGACTTGTGTTATCTTTTCCTTCTGTAGTCATACAGACCCTTGTGAAATGAGGCTCTTGAGCTTCTAAATACCCAGGAAACAGATAATAAATAAATACTACCCTAATTGTAACCAGTGTTTTTCATTTCAGTGGCCCTTCAAACCTAATTTTCTTCATCTATCATTTGATGGTGTTTTCCTTCGCCTCTAGCTCTGGCTTCAACCTAGTTGATCCCTTTACATCTGATTTGGATAATGCTGGGGTAATCAAGCATGCTGCTACAGTGTATGGAGAGTATAAAAACTAAAGGCTATTGCTATGGTCCTTTATTGACATGATTTAACCTCAAGGAAGCTGATGCAGTTAAACTGAACCTCCTTTGCTTTCCCTAAATATTGGTTGAGGTAGGAGTGTATGGCAACTGTTTTATTTTGGCATGGTAGCAACATCTTCCAGCACTGTGACTCATTTTGCTTCCTCTGTGTATCTTCTAAGTGATGTGGTGGCATCAGCCTTTCACGAAATAAGCTGCTCTCCCCTTCTTAAAAGAGCTGCTGGAAAGGCCATAGTTTTTGTGTAAACTTCATTATGAGTTGAATATCTCAGAGCAAAGAAAATAGAGGGATGGTACATGGTGGTTTGGATTATTGTGTTGCCCTTCTCCGAAGGTATCCAGACTCTTTCATTGAGGATAGGTACAAAACATCCTGTTACTTTGTTGTGAGTAGATCAGAAAATGCAGAATGCACATTTTCCTGTGAGAAGGAGGATTTGTGAGCACGAACCTGTGAGCATTTATTCAGTATTTGGTTTGTCACAGCTTCCCTTGCTGACACTTGGGGTTGATTGTAAATCCTGTTTCATTCATCTTGCAATGGTCTTCTGGGAATTACTGTGTGATGGATGTAGAGCTCAGTGATAGGAAGTGATAGAAAAAGAACTGCAGGTGCAGGTTGTGGTCTTCCAGGGGAGAGTCTCAGGTATCTGTGTGCAGCTAGACTGTTTCCTCAGAATTGGTTTCATCATGAAGTGTGTGCTTTTAATTTGATCTTCAATTTTCTGCAGTTGATGATTTTCAAGTGAGGATTAAAGAAAAACCTACCTAGGGAATCAAGTATGTTTATTGCTATAAGAGCTAATAGCCTGGAAAGAAAAGTGCTCTATTTGTGAAAGAGATACGTCATGTGAAAGAGAGCCATCACAGTGTCTAACGGAGTTCTATGTGTTTGGATGCAATACAATTTTCCGATGTGTGGCTTTGTGCTCTTCACAGTACATTCTGGCCTATTAGTAACTATGACAGAGATTAATGCTTGTCTGGAAGAAAAATATGTTGCTAAGAAGGATCTAAATTCTTCTTACAAGTATGTACACAATAATTTGTAGTTAACTCAGTCAACAGCTTGGCACATCTCAGTGACTGCACAGTCTAGATCAATATGATTGATACTGATAATGTGCAACATATATCTTAATTCATTTTACTGGGGTGACAGGTATTGTATGAACAAGTAGCAGGAGGCACCCATCTGTGTGAAATCACTTATTTCTTTTCTGATGCAAGGTTAACAGTATGAAGATTTGTCAGAAGTTTTTTGCTCAGTGGGACATCAAAAATAATTGAAGCTACATCCCTCTTGGCTGTATTTGTAAAGTCCTAAGTGTGGCAGGAGCTGTGCAACCACACTGGGCTTCTGTTCATTTAGTCCATCTGGATATACTGCAAATCACTAATCAGAAGACTCCTTCTGTTGGTGTGGTGTATGTTTCCATTCGAATGCTCTTCTGACATACCTGTGTCAGCATCATGTCTGCATGAGAAGCTTATGGCTTCACTTTTCACAGTGTGACTTCATTTATGGCTGCATTTGCTTAATTTGAATTTATTTTTGCTCTGCATATTACAATTTGCAGTTCCCCTATGTTTTGAGAGGATGTGATATCTTCTCCAACTTTTTCACCCTCCAGAAGCGTAAAGCAAAAAGTTCCCTGTCCTTACTACTTAATGTTGGAAACTGCAAGATGGAGTGGTGTGGACAGACCCATAGGAAGTCTGAGTGATTCAGCCATTTAAAGAATAGATAAAAAGTAATTAGAAAACATAATGTTCTCTAAATGTTCATCTTTCCATTGGGACACAGTTTTTAATAAAACTGATACTAATGTTTGAATAAGCATTTTGAATATTCTGTTGAAACCTAATTTGCACTCAAGTATGCTTGTATATGTACTAATTCTGGTATATACTAAGTGTAGAGATATCTAACTCATCTCTCTTCTTTTTCCCCTCCCTAGTTAATGGTCTAATGACGCTTGGATTTGCAGGTGAGCTTTACTTAAAAAATTCAGACTTCTGTTTCTGTTTTGTTGATAGCTGCCATTTGAGAAGTGCTTCCATCCTATCTCATGTCAGTCAACTGTCATGTGCTTTTTACAACTGGGCTTGTCCGTTGGCTATATGAAGAGAGAGTGTTGTAGTGCTTTGTAAAGGTTATTCTCAATAGTGCTGGTAAAATTATAAGATTATTCATGATTTTGAACCCCTTTAGCCAGGGATTTAGACAGAAATTCTTCTGTTGTCAGATTGCTGTCAAATGACTATCAAGAGGGTTTTTTTTCTACAACTGTGCAAAATACTGAAGTTTTAAAGAGAGACAGCCAAAAATACCAAGGCCATGAAAAATCCGTTTAAACACCCTGCTGAGAAGGGGCTGGAGTAAATTGCCAGCATACATGACATAGTGGAAGAGAAACTTGTATTCTGTTGGATTTATAGGGTTATAAATCAAATGATAGCTGGCTGTTTAGAATACCCTGCCAGACAAGGCAGGTTTGCTTAACTTATGTCAAAGTATCAGTGCAGGATTTAAGTTGCCGGCTATGCAATTTTCATATCTAGTTTTGAATTCTGCACAGTTTTAGGGTTCATCTGCAGATCTAGCTGTGGAAAGTATAACTGCTGCAGCTGCCAGGTTAATTGGTGGGAACACTTAAATAGGCAGGATCCATGCTGTTGTGTTAACTTCCCACGAATAAAATTGTGCTGCCCCTATTAGATTATTTTCACCATTTCTATCACTGGTGATTAATTGTAGTTCTGAGTTTTTGCTGCCACAGTTGAAGGCTTCACATTAGCTTTAAGAGCACTGACACTCAGACATTATGAAGGAGGTAAGGTCAAGTCCCAGTGAGCCAGCCATACACCTGGAGAGATTTGTGGTCTTCAGGAATGTGTAGACTTAGGGTCTCAGATGCAGTATAGACTGTCCTGTTATGGGCCTGCTGTTCTTGGAAAGTATGTGAAAGCAAAGTATTCGGTCAGATGTGATAGCTGTCTCTTATTTGTTGCATGGCATTACAGAGAGAGTGACTTCCCCAGCTAAGGAGTCAGCTGCAGTAGCTGGAGTTAAATTGGAAGGTGCTCCTGCCCAGGCTCCAAAGGAGCCATCTCCTTTGTAGGTGAAATGATGTGCACTCAAGCCTATTTTACAATCACATGCCCCATTTTGAATGGAGATGTTCAAGTTTCTGATTGACAGCTGGATCATGATGTGAAGCCTGAACCCAGTCATCTTGCCTTAGAGTGTTTCTGACTAAATAGCAAGGAACAGTGCCATGAGCACTGCTCCTTCCTTCTCATCAAGTGAAGCCTTGTGGAGTTTTGACCTCTGTCCACCTGCCAGCGTGTTTGGCTGTTACCACAAAAAACTAGACCCTCTAGCTCTTTTCAGCAGTGATGGGATCCTTCTTTCAAAGTAGCTAATAGAAGGAAAAGAAAAACCTCCTCTCCCTGGTGTAAATAGGTTCTCAGTGAAAATGTCTGTTCAGAGGAAAAAGGTGCAAGACCTGATTCCACTTAGACTTCTTTTAAATTTGATTTAAAAAAGGACTAAATGATCTGTTCTTCCTGGCTTTATTAATAAAAAGAGCTGTACCTCCAGAGTTCTCCGGAGGATTGCCTGACACACGGGTTTCTTAGGGTTGCAGTTTTGTTCAGGTAAATCAATTTCTTGAATTTCTGCTGCTCTGAAGAGAAGAAATTACGCTGGGGTTTTATTTTCTGACTAATTTAATTTAGGAATTTGTATTAAATATGTTTAAATACATGTATTTACAGATCATTTTTAATGTTCTGGAAAATGTATGCATTTCATATACAGAAGAATAGTTAGAATAGTGGCATCTATAAAGGTAAAGCAAGACATATTTAATGACTTAAAGCAAAACAAAATGTTTTAACCTTATCAAAATCAAATATGTTAGTCTGAACAGAATTTTTTCAGCATTTCAATTTTCTAAGAAATATCAAAATATTGTCTTTGTATTCCAATGCAGACATATGCTGGATGAGAGAAACCTTTGATTTTGACTCTAAATATTATGGAGTTGACAATTACAGTTACAATTACAGGTTGAAAAAGATATAGGTTTGCTCAAGTCAAGGTTATTTACTCTTTGCAAGAAGCTGGGTGCTGTAATTTCAACATCTGATAATTGTAGATAATTAATAGAATTGTTTACATTGGAAAAGAACTCTATGATCATTGAGTCCAACCATTAACATAGCACTGACAAGTCCACCACTAAAGCATGTCCCTAAGTGCCACATATACACATCTCTGAAATACCTTCAGGGATGGTGACTCAACCACCTCCCTGGGTGGCCTGTTCTGACTATTTTAATGGGAATGATTTTCCCTAATATACAATCTCAGCCTTCCCTGGGAGAATTCTATTTCTTGTTACTTGGGAAAAGAGACTGACCCCTACCTGTCTACAACCTGCTTTCAGGTAGTTATAGAGAGCAACAAGGTCTCCCCAGAGCCTCCTTTTCTCCAGGCTAAACAACCCTGCTTCTCATCAGACTTGATCTCTGGACAGTTCCTTTAGGGGGTATACTAAAGAAAAAGCTGTGATTGTGGGAATTCAAGCCCTTTAGCTGGTAAGATACACAAATATTTCTGATGTATAAGTAATTTTACAGTAATATAGTTAGTTTAATGGGATGCATCTGTGTAAGCTTGAGAAGTGAAGTGTGTGATCAGGAGATCCAGTTAGCTTTTAACTAAAGTTTGGTTTGTAAAATAAAGTAGTAAGTTTGTATGAGCAGAAGCTAAGTAAGATTAGAAAAGTATCTAGATAGGTTCCTCTATGCTGAAAGGCAATACTATATATAGTAACTTTTAGTATTTTATGCTAAGTTATGTCTTTAATAAATTTATGTAAAGGTATACTTTATCTATTTTCTAAAATTGCTTGGAAAATTGAATGTCAAGTTTATGACCATGTAAGTGGCAAGCTGAGTTGTGTGAAGGAGTTTGAGTGATGTGTTCATGCTCCATTTCAGTAAGGTGCTTCTGATTTTACCTAGGTGCACGTCAACAGACTGATCTCTGCAATGAATCTCTCATGTTAGAAAAGTTGCCTGCCTGTGGAAAATCCTTTGAAGAGATGATGAAGAAAGTGGACTCTAAAAAGTGGTGCAACCTGACAGAATTTATCATGTAAGAGTTGGTTTTGATTCTGATAGTCCTCACCTTGTAACGGTCTTTGTCCTTTAAAAAAAGAATCACTTCAAATACCAGAACACTGTAATGCCTACATGCTAATATATCCCTAACCTACATAAGATGTTTGTGTTCCAGATAGATTGAAATCCTCCTGTATTTGATTGCCTGTTGCAGAGGGCTAAGCTGTATAGCTCCTGAGTCCCAGCAGTATGGCCACACACGTGCGGAGAAACCAGCTCTTAACTCAGAGTGTGCAAAATAGAGCACTTTAATGAAAAATAACCAATGGGCTAATCAATACTAGCTGTTACTGCTTTTACCACAGACAGTTATGTGTACATTTAATCTATATTTCTATGAATTTTAGGCAAATGTTACCTAAGTAAATATTTTACTGTGACACCACTAGAGCAATAATGCTCTTAGAATCATGCTGTTCTGTTTCCTCTGTTGGCAGCAATGCAATTCCCTTCTCTGACTTCTTTTTTTACAGTAAGACTACACTGTTTCAGAAATCCTCTTCATGTGAAATTGCCCTGTCCAAATGCAAAATGATTTGTCTTATTGAACCTGCTGCAGTTTGTCTCTTTGACTGCCAGATAGAATGGAGAGACTGAGCACAACCTATTCTGTTTGGATGCCTAAAATACTACAAGACTGCCAGTAGTGAGGGTGGTCTTATTACTCTCTTATCCCCATTCCTGTTCTGTAGTTGCTGGAGGTATTTAAACGTCTCTGGATAAAGCTGCACACTTCAAAATCTGCTCTGGAGGAGACTCACAGGGCTTGTGTAGTTGGTGGCATTTTTGGCTTTGTGGAGCATCTGCTTCTTAAGACAGTATCTGCTCATGCATAATGCTTGGTTTTCGGAAGCGCTGAATACCCTCTGCACCAACGGAAATCAGAGGAAACTGCAGGTGTTCAGCACTTCAGAAAACAAGACCCAAGTGAACTAGAGCTGGTGTGGTACGAGCCAGCCTGAAGCAGCACATCTTCCTGATCTGAAACTTCACTGTTACCCTTTCTGGAGGCTGCTCCTGAGGCAGGGTAACCACAAGCCAGCTGTCACTACTCCTGTTACAGTGTAATTTAGTCCTAGGTACATTCTTGTCTCCTATGGTCTTTGGTCTTGTCTCCTATTTAGTATCACCTCATGTGATGCAAGATTTTAACTAGTTGATCAGCATGATAGATAATGAAATGTTGGACTGCAGTGCTATGTTGCAGCAGTTCCCCTTGCCTTTCTTTTTTGCAAGACTGCTCCTAAAACTTCTTCAAGAATTTATATATTTTGGTGCAAGATTTATTTCAAGGTTTGTAGGTGACTGAAGTCTCTGAGTTCACCTGACTTTGAATCCACCTTGCTTTTATCATTTCCGATTACGCTCCCCCTTTGGTGTCATTTTTATTCCCTGTAAAAGAAAATTCTTGCCTATCTATGGAAAGGTTTTTGTCTCAAGAAGGTGATCAGTCTGAAGCTTTGCTCATTTTTCCTTGAAAGCAGCACCAGAAGAAGAATTCCACCCTCTTACATTTTTACATAATGCACCTTTTAAAAAAAACTTCTTTCTATCACTTATATTTCAAGTTCTACTTTATAAGAGAGTAGCGGGAGGAATTTGTTTTGGAATTTATCTCCTGAATCAAGGATTAATCAAGCATTATCAGTCTGATTGCAAACTTATCATAAGGGTTCACAGCACTGAAGAAGCAGCAGACTTGCATCTGTCTCTAAGAATTTTACTCTTTTGAGAACAGGCTTTGTGATTTGATGTCACGTTTTATATAAGAAGCATATAGAATCAGAGAGTGGCCTAGGCTGGAAGAGACCTTAAAATCATCTAGTTCCACCACCACTGCTGTGGGGAGGGACACATATAGGCTAATTTATTCCAGCTCATTGGAGGAGCCCTGGCAAATGGGACTGAAACACTTCTTTCTTTGGAGTAATATGACAAATTAATGAAAAACTGGTATTTCTAGCCATGGACACTTAAAATTCAGATGTTTAAATCTGGTAGTATTAGTCAATGCTGATTTCACATCTAGCTTCCAGCAATAAAAATTAATCAACCTGATCAGATAGTGGGTTAAAACTGTTTTGTTTATAAAAGGAATTATTTCTTCATACAGTAATTTCTGCATGGTGCTTTTTACTTAGATTGTGTGAAATCTTTGTATCTTATATCAAAATGTAGCAATTACTGGAAATCTACTTCTTTTCTAAATTCCTTGTTTCATGGAGGAGTTTTAGCTCTTCACTGTAAATGACTGTCCTTGGTTATGGGATTGTAAATAGCAATTATCTGCAGTGCTTCACTGTTTGGCCAAACATTTGTGAGACATATTACAATGACTTCAGTTTACTGTGGCTTAATTATACTGTAAGATTTTCTGAGAGCTGTGTCATTCTTAATGAACTTGTGTTCTTTAAAAAGCAGTCTTTTGACTGATTTTTAGCAGATGAGGCTCCTGTGTGTGGGAGCTGGTATTACAAACCAATAGAAGAGTTTTAGCCTCCACAGCAGATACCAGTCTTTGTAGAAAGGTATAATGGTCACATATAAAGAGTAAAATCTCAGATAAAGAAAGCGCTATCAGGACAAAATTTCCCTATTACTTTCTGTATTTTTTTCTGTGAGGATTTATACAGAAATTAGGATGCAAGTACTCTGGGTCAGATTGTCTAAAGGTATTTGAAAGCTTAAATATGATGAGAGATCAAAGTGGGATTGTAAAATTTTTTATGTCATTTAGTTGTTACGGGTTTCAGTGGTTCTTGCTTGGTAATCAGAATATGAAGGCCACCCACAAACATCTTACAAGAAAGGTAAAACCTTCACAACACAGGTGAAGATATTAATTGACAGGAATGCTTCATCTGTTCACTCTTTTGCTGATGCCTTTAGGTTATTCAGAGAGAGCTCTGAAGATGAAAATACAACTAGGTGATTTAAAAGAGAGGAAATTATGGTACATTGCAAGTGAACAAGCAGAGGCTGAAGTGTGGGTATTGGGAATTAACAAAAGGAAATATACTTCTTGTTTGCCAGAAGACTGAAAAGTGCAGAAAGATTTTTATTCTTCATGAGTAATATTTCTGCTATATCTATTTATAATAACGTGTTATATAGTTCTGTATTGCATATAATATAATAAAATATGCATTAGGTTTCTGTATTATGTCCTTAATGTTTAGCATCTGCAGCTGAGTGTGTAAAATCTGCTACTATCCACAAACCAAAGTCCATTATTAATGGTCAGATTTTTTTCACCATGCTCTTTGTGATCAGTCCTGTTGTGGTTTACAAAGGGACTACAGCTGAGGCACCAGATATGACTAATTCCTGAAGCAAGTGGAATGATGGGAGATGGAGATGAAGATGAGAGCACCCAGAGCTGTCTTACATGAACCTGAAAACATTCTGCTTATTGTAGTTGCTTAGATTACTTTATATTCTTAGGTCATGGAAGGGTCTTCCAAATAATTCTAACTGGATCCTGGAAACAATTTAGCTAGAACAGTCTCTAAACAAATCTCTGTCTGTCTCTCAGGCCTAACCCCTATGAAAATGTGTGACCAAAATGTGCTAATGCTGATTCTCAGTGGCTTGTTAAGCTTTCGTCTTCTCCTCTGTCCTCTGTGTCCCCATTTTCCGAATATTTCCAAGTGTAGTTACTAGCATTTCAGTAATTCTGATACCAGAGAGATGCCCATGGTCATCTGGTCTTCACTGCTGAATAATACAGGCCATGCAATCTGCCCAGTAGTCACTGTTTTAAACCCTGTAAAAGTAAGTATACTATGGGAAGGCATCAACTCTTAATTTAAAAGATTATTATTGATCCATTACATCTACAGACAGATTATTCCAAAGGGTTTGTGATTCACAGTCAGAGGAAGATGTGTCTTATTTCTCATCAGTTTGCCTGACTCCAGTTCCCAGTGATTAAGATACTGGGCCAAAACTTTTGCAGCTGCACTCCTTAAATAATGCCAATTAATTTTTTGTAGTTAGTTTTCAAGTTTGATTTATTTTTAATTCAAGGACTACAACTGATTTTTAATGTTTTGGGGTTTTTTCCCTCCATGTTTTAAACAAAGTTTGGTAAAACATTCAGTGATAATATATGATTATAAGGAAGCATGTGGTATCTGCTGACACAAAATTCAGAAAATATTACTTTGAAAAATCTGTAAGACTGTGTTTTGGACTCAATATATACATTTCTAGTTGATTGACTGATGTGAGAGGAAATGCTATAGAGGTAAAAATACAGATCTGTACAGCATGTCAATGCAAAAAGCTTTAGTAACAATGTATAACATAAAAGAGACATAGTCTTTAATTGGAAAGTCTTGCTTAGCTAATCCAACTAGACTTGATATCATATACTTTAATCTTTGCTATTGTTTTTTCCTTTGTTACATTCCCTACATACAGTTATACTACTTTTTTTTTTCCGCAAGGTCATCCAGTAATTCCATACAAAGACTGCACTTAAGAAAAACCTGCCCAAACTGTAGCATAAGCCAGTCAGCATTCCTGATTTAATTGCATCATAGTATCTAGAAACAAAGTGTTTTCAGTGGTAGCAAAAGGGCTAATGGCATTGCTGTCTGATGTTCATGTGCTTTTTTGTTGATGTACCACCATGCACCTCTTTTGTTTAGAGGTATGTAGACCTTGTTGTCACTGATTTGGGCAGGTTTTTTGTAATAAAAATTCTTAGGCTGTAAGAATACAGAGCAATAATCAAAGGGGGCACTGCTGGAATAGCAAAGATTACAATAATGTAGATACTTGGTCATAGGCTCCCTCCTTTCTTAAATGGAAATATCAAGAGTTGATGCTTAATTTATCCAGCTGTCAGAAGGAGCCTGTTTTGGCCAGATGCATGTTGTGTGTCTGGGGCCCTGGGCAGCAGACACCACTGAAGAACATGACCCTATTGCCATCGCTTAGGAAAGTGCATCAAAAGGAAATCAAAAGGATGCTGCATGATTCATGGCAGGGAAAGATACAGTGTCTGTCTCTGCTTAGAGTTGATTGGTCTCTCTTGGGTGTCATTGGGGACAGTGATATCAAATAAGCCCAAAAAGTCATCTTCCTTCAAAGGCCTTCCTTTCACCAAAGAGAAATGGATACCTACATATTTTATATGTGTGTTTCCCACATGCTTAACTCAGTTGTAACCTTAGAAATCTTGTCACTCTGTCAGTCCTCTCTTAAACTGTCACCAGATAGGCATGCCAGCTTGGAGTTGTCTAAGTATATTGCCAAACTAACTTCTTACAAATCCAAAGCTAACTGTGGAGTGCTTTTCTTTAGCTGAATCAATAAATGAAATACCAGCTGACAAATTAATATCCAAAAGATGGTGCTGTTATGTAATTTCCAGTGCTTCTAGTCCTCTACACATTTCCTGAGGGGACAGACCAGCCTCAATAACTGTAGGATTTGATTGTTCTCTTTGATCTAGTTAAGTATCATCTATTAGAGTGTGAGGCATTCCATTATTTCAAGCCAATATTACTGTTGCAGCAGTCACCTCACAAGTGTATAAGGTTGCATACCTGCTACCCTATGAGCTCCCAGCCAGTCGTTCTGTGTTTGCCAGCCAAGGAATAGCTGTGGATTGAGAGTCCAAGGGTGAAATAGCAATTGGTGTTTTGGAAGAGAATTCTAGCAAAGGAGTGCATGTAACACAATTTAGATCTGGCTTTTCTGTTTCAGAAAAAGAATTAAATTTTAACAAACTTCTTCCTACAATCCCTACATGACTTTTTACCTCATTAAGTCTGTTTTCACAGCTCTGAGAGTCCCTAATTTGCTGTGAGGCCATGGCTGTGTGGCACTGCTTTATGGCACCTGGAAGATGTTACAGTTCTGACTTTTTCAAAGTTTTAAATTTCAGTTTTTAGCAGAATAGGAGAGGGCAAAATTTTTCTTTATGTCTGAAGCAGATTCATTTCAAGCACATATGTACCTGATGGAATTCCCTGCTTTGCTGTGAGCATGGTCCAAGGTCCATGCCCACACTGAACAACTTTTTTTCTGTGCAGCCTCAGTGTAGTTTTCCCTCAGTATTTTACATGAAAAATGAATTCTATAAACAGAGGCAATAGGTGTCAGTCCCATTGATGATGGCAAAAGAGTCCACCCATGTTCTGTGCAGATGTTGAGGATTCGAAAAAGGAATTAAGGAAAAAAGATCTGTATTGACTAAAGCCAAATTTGATGTAATCTTCTGGAAAAATAATCCTAAAGCTGTTGCTCAATTTTAAAGTCAATGGGAATTTTAAAAGCCTGTTACAATTTGGCCCAACTAAACTAATCATAAAAGTGCCTAGTTTTCAAAGAAACTTAGTAAAATATTGCATAAAAGAAAACCAGATGACATTAACATCAATGGGAAAGCAAACTCTGGAAGAAACATGTGCAGTCCAAGATGAAATTATATGCCCTCAGTTCTTAAAGCTTGGAGCTTATAACCTCTGCTGGCTGAGTGTGTATGTAAGACCCCTCCAAACTGAGTCATTTTCTTGGTCAGTTATCCGAGGTTTTAGTTCTTCCCCACTGCTGCTGGAAGCTTGATCTAGATGCTAACTGGTGATTTCATCCAGCTGCTAGTGTCAAAGCTTCTACGGAAGAGGAGTGTACTGTGAAAACCAGAGAATCACAGAATGGTTTGGTTTGGAAGGGATCTTAAAGATTATTTTCTTTCAAGCTGGGGGCAGGGACGCCTTCCACTAGACCAAGTTGTTCAAATCCCCATCCAGCCTGGCCTTCAACACTTCCAGGGATGGGGCACACAACTTCTCTGGACAGCCTGTTCCAGACAGTAAAGATTTCTTCCTGATGTCTAATCTAAACCTACCCTCTTTCAGTTTAAAGTGATTCCCTCTTGTTCTTCCACTACATGCCCTTGTCTATCTCCAGCTCTCTTGTAGGCCCCCTTTAGGTACTAGAAGGCCGCTATAAAATCTTCTCAAAGCTGCCTGCTCCAAGCTGAACAACCCCAATACTCTCAGCCTGTCTTCACAGGAGATCTGTTCCACCCTGCTGATCATCTTTGTGGCCCTCCTCTGGAGTTACTCCAGCACGTCCACATCCTTCCTGTCGTTGGGGGCCCTAGAGCTGGATGCAGTATGCCAGTCTCATGAGAGCAGAGTAGAGGAGCAAAATCACCTCCCTCAACCTGCTGGCCGTGCTTCTTTTGATGCAGCCCAAGACACAGTTTGCTTTCTGGGCTGCAAATGCACATTCTTGGGTCATGTCGAGCTTCTCAGCCAGCAACACTCCCAAGTCCTTCTCCCCAGGCTGCTCTCAGTCTGTTCTCCATCCAGCCTGTATTTGTGCTTGGGATTGCCCTGACCCAGATGCACCACCTTGCGCTTGGCCTTGCTGAATTTCATGAAGTTCACATAGGCCCACCTCTCAAGAATTCAAGGACCCTCTGAATGGCATCCCCTTCCATCCAGCATGTAGACTGCACCACACAGTTCAGTGTCATCAGCAAACTTGCTGAGGATGCACTCGATCCCACTCTCCATTTCACTCACAAAGACAGTGCCAGTCCCAATACTGACCCCAGAGGAACACCCCTTATCACTGTTCTTTACCTGAGCATTGAACCACTGACCACAGCTCTTTGAGTGTGGTTGTCCAACCAATTCCTTATCCACCAAGTGGTCTGTCTGTCAAACGAATGTCTCTTTAGTTGAGAGACAAGGTTATTCTGTGGGTCAGTGTTAAATGCTTTGCACAAGTACCGGTAGATGATGCCAGTTCTTCTCTTATCCATCAGCACTGTAACCCCATCATAGAGAAGGCCACCAGATTTGTCAGGCATGATTTGCCCTTAGTGAAGCCATGTTGGTGGTCACCAAACACCTCTTTTTCTTCCATGTGCCTTAGCGTAGTTTCCAGGAGGATTTGGCCCATGATTTTGCTGGGCAGTGAGGTGAGACTGATTGGCCTGTAATTCCCTGGGTCTTCCTTATTTCCCTTTTTAAAAATGGGGGTTATGTTTCCTCTTTTCCAGTCAGTGGGAACTTCAACAACCTGCTGTGACTTCCCAAATGTGATGGATAGTGGCTTAGGCACTTCCTCTGCTAGTTCTTTGAGGACCTGTGGATGCATCTTGTCTGGTCCCATGGACCTTAATGTTCCTTACATAGTTTTGAACCTGATCTTCTCCTGCTGTGGGTGGTTCCTTATTCTCCAAGTCCCTGCTTTGCCTTCTGTGAGTTGAACGGTGTGATTGGAGCATTTGCTGGTGAAGACCAAGGCAAAAAAATCATTGTGTACCTCAACCTTCTCATTTTCTGGGTAACCAGCTCTTCCATTTCCTTACAAAAAGGGTCCACATATTCCCTAGTATCAAATATCAGTAAACTTTGCTAGTAAAAATCTCAGACAAACCACCAAGTTTATTTTGCAGCTAAGGTGAGGCACTGATTCATGTGAGCTGTTATGTTCCCGCAGTAATGGTCTCACAGTTAGAAAGCAATTAGAAGTTTGGTTGATTCTTTTCAACATTATCAGAAAAGTCTTAATTCTGGATTTTTGCATGAGATTTTCTCATATGAAAGACAACGTGGGGCTGCCTGAAACTGGACCTTTGAGTGCCCAGCACATGTGATTTTAGGTCCAGAACAGTACTGATCAAAGTAGTCCCAGTCTTCCTCAGTTGTGTCATGTGGGGAGGGTGTGTCTGAATGTATGTTAGGATTAGTATCCCCGTAGGCAAACTAGTACAGTGGTTATGTTTTATCTTGAGCAAAGTCATGATAAAATGCTACAAATCATAAATGTGCCTGCACAACAAAAAGTCACTGTATTGTTGCCTGGTCTCCAGGTTATTTTCTGTAATGTTTTTGCCTAAAGTTCTGTATGTGTCTGAAGAGTAATACCTGTTTTTCTCCCTAAAGATTTGCTAGGAAGGGGAACCAGAATTCTGTGTTTAGCTTTCTGTAAGCCATCTCAGTTTGTCAGTCTGGATTTTGTAAAAGAAAATATTCTGTGTCAGCTTAGTGTCTCTGTGAAGGAAGGCTGATGAATCCTGCATTTTGCATAGCCTCATGTCGGTGTAGTTTATTCACCATTGAGTGGTAGATGCCAGCACTTGGTCTTCTTTAGTAGGATCATCTTCCTTTGACCTTCTCATAGAGATACAGTGAGGCATTTGTGACATGCAGACAGTGCTGATATTTAACCCTTTCTACCTGTGTATTTCTTTCACCTCTTTACATATCAAAACTTACACTAATTTTGTACTAAAAAAATCCTAAAAACTCCTGGAGGTCATGGCAGCAGTGGCAAAACCAGACTCGTAATAGTTACCCCAAGAACCTATTATTTTCCTTCTGTGACTCATGCATTTCTTTTCAAAAACAAAGCAAAGCAGCTTATCAATCCCTTAGGTGCAAGCAAGTAACACAATGGAAAAGAATGTCGTATTTGAAAAGTTGTGTTGCCAGCGTACTGGTAGCTGACAGTAGCAATTTTTCATTGTAGAAATAATAATGTTTGCCATCTATTCTTTAAAATAGTGGGAATGAAGGAATCCTAGAGTTTATAAAGTCTCACTAAATTGCCAGGTGCAGGGCAGTGCTGAGAATGTGTACATTGACATGCTGTTTGGGATCAGCCGGTCTAGCCACAAGTTGCCGTGAGTTAACTTCCCCGAATGAGAAGAATATGAGTAGAATATCTTTAAAAGGAACTGTATTTTAGGTGAATCTTCATTACTTTCATACGAAATATATTAGCTTTGGTGTATATCATGTAGTTAAGAGTATGTCCTGATGCATATGAATTAAGTGGCTAGTTTGAATTCAGAGACCAGGGTTTGACATGAGGCAACAATAGTCCATTCCCTTATAATTGCTTTCCTCCTGCTAGATGCAGAGGCTGAAATATGGTTCCTTAATGCAGTTACAATTTTCTCCTTTACTACACAAGAGAGACAAAGACATTTTATACAATTTATGGCTGTGAAAATAAAATCTATATTTGATAATTCCAGGTGACGGACTGAATTGACTTATGACTTTGGATACTCATTGCTAATTTTTTTCTCTCTTTAATGCAAAGTTATAGCAATGCATTCCTAAATTATGTCTGCTGTGGCTACCTTACATGATGTAGAAAGGTCATGGAAAACATTCATGAATGTAGAATTTTTAGTGAATTGTTCTGACTTCTCAGTTGTAATGCTGTATTAAGGACACTGGCATTTATGAATTCTGTGACAACCTGCAGACCATTTTGTTTATAAATGCAAAGCCATCACTTTGTTCTGCAGCATATTATAGACATAACTGTACTACAAACTAGCAAAGCCTTTTCATCTGATGAGATTTCTTCACTTTTCATTTCAGACACTGAAGTCTTACTGTTTGCAAACAAAACCTTGCTTTGAAGAGCTCCCTTGAAACCAGCAAATGGGTTTAATGTAAAGGATAAAGTGAAATTTGCCAATCTTTTGGGAGGCTGCTAAGTTAAATGCACAAAATTCCACGAGCTCAGATTTGGTGCACTAAAACTATGCATTTGTTATTTATATCACAATATGTATCGTAATCGCAGTCTACAAAAGCCACAACTCAGGGATACCAGTGCTGAGGAATAGGGAGAAGAGAAAACAATTGGAGTTTGTTCTTCATCAAGGATACCTGTTTCTTTCTTGTTAAACCACTAGAGATACTGGGTCTTCCACTGAGAAAACAGTGATGACTGTATGATGCCAGAGTAGCTTTTTCAGCCCACTCTCCATCTTTTCAAGGTTTTTAAGAGCTCAAACTTTTCTGTTCTTCAGTTTGCAAAGAGTGTTGGAAATCTTTGTGAAAGTTCTATCAGTGAGAGAAAAGAGAATGATCTGCTGAGCCTGCTGCTAAATAGGAAAAAAATTACCTTTTCATTACCAAGAGTTGAAAACTTTTCAGTTTTTGATATCAATTTTCAGTTTTTCAAATGCTTTATTTCAGCAAGTTTTCACATCTGTTACAGTTATTTGTCACAAGTCTTTGTTTTCAAAAAGAGAGTGAAATCTGACCTTTGACAAGAGGTCACCAATGTAAACATCAGTATTTTCTTCTTAAGGTTTGGAAAGAGTTTTCAACATTGGTGAAGTTAAGGTCACCAGAAGACACCAGTTAAAATATTTTCACAAGGCTGCGATGAGTCAAATTGATGTGTACTGCAGTAGATGCCTTGGACTAATCAATTAACAAATAGTTAAAGATATAAGAATGTAATAATCTTAATGAGTAACGTCACTTGCAGAAAAATGTAAGCAATTTAGAGATGATGTTAGAGAGCACTCCACTGTTAAATCTCAGGACTGTCAGCTGATATGCCCTTTCAACACTTTTCATGGCCATACTGAATTTTACTGTGGCGAGATCAGTAATAGAAAACACTCTTCATGAAGCTTATTATTAAAGGCTATATTTTGAAATAAGCAATGCAGAAGACTTCTGCCTAAAGTTGCTTGGTGGTTAAGTAATATGGCATAACTTGATAGACTGGTATGGATTATGCCATGGAAATAAAATGGACAGCGTATTTTTAGAGGCAGTGAAACTGAAAAGATAAATGTATTACGAAAATGAAAACTTAACAAACTTTCCTGGTTCTTCAGTTCTGGTTTTCAAAACAGTTCCTACATTCTTGTTTTCTAAATGGATCAAACAGGAAAATATAACACAGATTAACTCAGCAGTGGCCAAAAAAATAGATTTTCTTGCTCCAGGCTACATGTGGTATTAGTCATGTGGTTAACTGCTGACAGCACGATGAGGTATGAATTAATACTACCATGTTCTGATTTCAGGGTCTTGTTTCAATTACAAAAGTTTATTATAAAACAATACTTTTTAAAAAAAGTATTTTACATGGTTAATTGCCAAGGCTCTGGCATTTCTATTTATCTTTGCAAAGTAGTATATAATTCAGTGTTGGAAAGTCATTCCAAGACAAGAAATGTAGTGCTCTGCTCTCTGAAGGAGATAAGACACCTTCTTCAGCCTATTGTGTAATTTTGAAAAGGTAGACACGTATGTTGCTACCTGTATTGGCAAATTTGATGGCTGTAGTACTTCTGAAAAATGATAGAGGTACAGGAATTTTGTGAAACTAAAAATTTTCTCTACAGTATAAGAGCTGAGTGTAGAAGGGGTGGAAAGACAGAGGTTGCCAAGGTGAACAATTAAGAGCACCATCCAGCATGCAACAAACTGATATTTAAATGTCCTTCATACATTTCACTGACTGCTAAAATCTACCATTTCATATTAAAGTGTCAGATTATAACATAAACACAGAAAAGTTAAATTAAGCATTACGACATCTACAACTGGGTTCTATGTCTGCCTGTGGGACTGGGAGTTACCCCTGAGGACCTGAGTGATTTTTATCTGCAGGAAGGGAGCTTAAGAAGCAGGATAATCTTAAAATGTCTATATTGTGTATAATTTATTATGTTGCACTGTAGTCTGTCGTGGGGTTTTGCATCGTATTACTGGGAAAAATACATAATATATCTAGGCTGATGTGTAGTGTACAGCTGTAAGGTACTTGTATTGCTACTTATAAAAAATAGGTACAAAAATGTAAGACAGTTTCTGCTTTTGACCATTGCTATGCAAGAAAACAGGTTCTTTACCATTGCTGTGAAAATAAGTCATTGTTTTCATCATCCAAAGATGAGTTTGACATAGGCTCAGATAATAAAACCACTACTTGGCTAGTCATAGTGCCTAAATGTTATCAGACCCCATAATAGCTTTCTTATGGCAAGGGTTTGTAGCCTTTCACCATTGAAGTGCCATATTGCATTGTTCTTCCTCAAACTGAGGTAGAGTTTAGCTGGAAGAAGAAGTTGAATGAACTTAGGACAGCTGGGAGCTGAGAACCAGCTCCCTCTCCCAGGTGACAGCCTCAAGATGCTGGGATCCCCTGCTTCTCATCTGCAGACAGTCTTACTGAATGTCATCCAGAGTCTCCTGATTTATTTTTTGCACCTGCTTAGGAGGCTGCGGGCTTGCGATAAAGCAGCTCCAGGGTGTGTTGCAGCACTCAAATCTTCCATAAACGATTGTGGAGAAGGAGCAGAGCCCTTTGGGTCCACCATTTGCTTCTGTTGTATATATGAGATGTCAAAACAGTCTCAAGAAGCCTTGAAGCACAACAAGAAGTTACATAATGAGAGGGCATATGTCGTTGCCTCCATGAGTAAGAGGGGAAGACATAAAAAAGTTAAAAATCCACATTCAATGGTGTACATGCTGTACTGTCAAAGTCATGTTAAAACATAATCACGTATTTGAATAGTACACACTTAAACAGAACTTTTCTGTATTTCTTGCCCAGCAGGTGTTTATGCTATACCTTAAATTAATTTCCTCTGATTCTGTTGTTAATTTTTCATCAGTTTTGGTCTCAATTTTTAACTGTCCATGTATAGATTGCAATTCTTAAGAATACATTTATTATGCAAAAACTACAAAAATCATTTGTTCTTTACCTAGTCCAGTAGCTGACATGATCTGAAGTTTAAGATCTGTAATTAGTTGCCTGATTTTTGACTCCCATTATTTGCCTTCTGCTTGGAACAGAACATAACAGCCACTCTCTTCCCAAAGCCAGTGGCTTTTGTAATTACAGGAGTTTTATCAGTGTATATAAAACACATTTTCCATAAATAATCAGATAAAATGTACATTCTTTACGTGCTTAGAAAAATTATGTAAGGAGGGAGATGGAAATTATAGTGGAAAATTGAACTTAGATACAGATGAGTTGTTGGGGTTTTTTTCAATAGTATTTAATTTTCAATCTGTGAAGATGCTACAGTGGGTGTTTCTCAAAGTGCAAGCCTGATTGACCCTTGATTTCTATTTCACAGCTGGATATCATCAAATATTTCGCTCCCCTCTTTCCACTTTAAGAAACAGTGCAGTGGTATTTTGAAAGGCTTGCACTACTTTGGACTAAGTGGAATCTTAACACCAGCTTCCACTCAGCAGATGACACTTTAATATCCTTTAATAGCCTCTTAAAAATGGCATGTGAAGCAGTTGTTTGTAGGTGCAAGCTGGAATGAAGGAGAAGGGCTCTTCTGTTATATCTTTCCCTGGTGAATTTTTGTCTGCTGGTCAGAAAAATTACTATCTTCACAGGTGCTTGTTTTGAATAACTGTGTGGAAGCCCAGCTGTGCAGCACTGGTCTGGATTAGAGTCATATGTTCTCTGTTTGCCTGTCATCCTGGTTCATCTGGATGGAAAGAAAAGCCTTGAGCTGCTGAAACGATACAGAGAATGTGATACATGATACAGAGCTGTAAATGACTAGCTTAGAGCAGCGCTGGACTAGCGACTGGCTCTTCCCTTCTGACACTGGCTCCTCTCCAGGTGTTGGATGATCAAACCAAAGCTGGCTGAGAATTACTTTTGGAAGCAGTGGTGGAATAATCTTTTTTGCATGGAGTTGGAATGTTTTGAGAAAAGTGGTGACAAATAAGCTGTTATTTGTGGCAAACTTCACAAGGTGAATAAACAAAATGACTGATGTGTTTGGGAGAAAGCAGAGATGACTGGTGCTAATGACTGACCTGAATGCCTGCATGCACCAAGAGCATTTGCAGTTGGGCTGACTGGACTGGAAATTGTGCAAATCATTGTTAACTCAGATGGTAGTGCTTTTGGGAAGGAGTTGCACTTAGGTAGATACAAGGATAGCATATTGTTTGCATGTCACCCCATCACTGGCAGTGGCATATTTGACTGTAATTCTTGACTAGCTTGCTTTTTTTTGTGATGCTTTCTTTTGCTACACAGAATAGGTGTGGAACTTACCTGTCCAATGTACTAGTTGTCCTGGACTCCCTTCTTGTCAGTGGAAACTTACAGAAAGGCATCTTAAAAGATATTGTATGCATCATGCCCCCCAATTATTCCAGTATTTCCAGTTTCTGTAAAGGCAGCCTAGTTTCTAAGCATGCAGAAGTTTGATTTGAGATCTAATCTGGCAATAAATAGTAGTAATGCACTTTCAGGTGATGATATTAGATTCTCGGGGCTCTCATCTCTGTCATATTTGACCTCTGAAGGAGGATATGCACTAGAAAGTGCACACGGTTTTCTCAACGCACTGAATGGAGATGCAAAGCTGATGGAAAGAAAAAGTACCAGATCTTAGTCTGGTATCCCTTGACATTATGAAGCTATCTGAACTGGATAGAGAATTAGCTGATTATAATAAAGAGCAGACGAGGCAGCAGAGATTGTGCATCTGTGATTTTCAGTACTGAGAAGTATTTACTAGAAATCAAAAGGTGGTCTGATCTTTTGGACCTGAATTTTGGAATACTTCCTTCTTCTCTTCACGTTCTAGTGCAAGGATTAAAATTTTAGATGTAATATTTTAAATATTGATGAGTATAGAAGGACAAAAACATGTGTTTCAGTGCTTGCTCCAGAAACTTGCTCTCTCCCTTCATGAGAAGCCCAAGAAGATGAAGGGCTTTTACTAGTTTACCAACTTGACAGAAAGTTTGAAACTTGGTCTATAAGTAAGAGGTTTTAAAGATTTCATTTCCTTTATAGAAACACAAGTGTGATTTGTTTGACTGTAAGGAATAGGTACATAGTGATTCTGTTAATAATATTAAGGACATCTTTTTCCACACATCATCACTGGTGGCATCCTAGGAGATGCTGTGCTTATAAGAAGTTGGACACATATGCTTAAGGATTTGTGGGATTAGGATTTGCCTTCACTTTTGAGTTTTGTTTAATTCAAGGGAGCTAGAGGACTGTAGACATGATGTAGTGATGGCTTCACAGAATACTGCCCTTCTGACCTGGTGTTCTCCAAAAATGGGTTGAATTTACAGCTAAGTAATCATCAAAATGCAGGTCAGAAATGATGGATGGCAAAGCCTGCTTGCTGATAGAACTTTCCATTGCTACTAATTTTTTTCTCTATATAACAGTACCTGATGTCAGGCTACATTTCCCTCCTTGTTCTACATTTGCATGATGTAGTGTTTTCTGTTGCTCATTAGAGATGGATACTAGGTATATAAACTACTACTTACATCTACAATTGCTCTTTATATTTACATTTTCTTGGTGTATCTTTAGGAAACTGACAACAATTTAGTAATAGCTGCACATTTTAGGGTTTTCAATTAGGTTTATTCAGTCATTTTTCATTTTCCAGATGGCTGTTGATGTGAAGCCAAGGGTGGAGAGTATTTCAAAGGACACCAGAATTTATTTATTATTTTCAACCCAAGTGAGTAATTCCATCACAATGCCCATTATTTAGTGGCATAAGAGTAAACCATACTTTATAAATGTTGTCATTAAACCGGGTTTTTTGCCTTTCACACACACACACACAGACACACATTCATTTCCTTCCTTATGTTCTGTCGGGTGTTATTTTCTTCAGGCTGAATTATGTGTTGGACCTGCACAGCAGTAGGTCTGATCTGATATGGGAGGTAAAAATGTGTTTGTGAAAATACCCATCTTGGCAGAAGATATGTGATTAGAGGAATGGTGAGATACAGCCACAAATCTGTCCAGAGAGATGTTGAATGAGAAAAGCTCAGAAATATTCCACCATATTTGTAGGCTCATAGCTGATTATAAAACTAAAGCTTTCCTTTTAACATGATGGTGAAACCTCAGAAGATAATAATCGTAAGGTTTGGATCCTTATTTAAAGTTCTTCCAGACTGTTACACCCGTAAATTTTATACAATATGTCTGCATCTCATGCAAGAATATGCTTTTTGTTTTTGTGAAGTTGCTTGGTACTTCCCAGCTGCATTTCATCTGGAAACGCTCTAAGAAAAGCCTTTCTCATCATATGATATTTATTATTATTCCAGCATTTCTTATTCCAGACTGGGTGGAGGTTACAAGGATGATAATTCAATTTAATATATGACTATGTATAAAGAAATTTTTTGATTGAATCATCTGGGGAAAAAATCACATAGTTTTAAAGCATCTTTGTTGAAATACGCCACCATGACTTGTAGTATTCTGGAACAGTCCCTCTATATTCCTGTCTGGGACTGTACAGTAGCAGAAGGAATGAATGTCCCTTGAGTATCTATTAGCTGATTTGCATCAAGACTCATTTATGCTAGAGAGAATTTTCACTGTGTTCTTTGCATACTTAGTGGATTCAAAATAACAAAAATTACTCATAATGTATATATGTTTCTCTATCTTTCCATCATTCTATCACTAATCTTGAAGCTGATTTATGTAAAATGGTATAGTGGAAGTGTGGTGATTGTTTGGTATTTTTAATTCCTGACCCACCTGATTAAGCAATGGCAAAACATCCCTGACTGCATGTGTGCTGATTGTCTCTTGGGGCAGTCTATCCATGAGTGCTCTATAGGTGTCAAAATTCTCCTGTTTGAACTGATTGTGGGTCTAATGGCTGCAGCCATAAAATGCCTTCAAATATTTGTCTTCAGTAGCATGATACATGTCTTCAGCTTTTTGAGAATTAGTTGGGTTTTTTTTTAAAGAACACTTCTGCTTTGAAAAGTGCTTATTTCTTGAAACTCGTAATGACACAATTATTTGTTTTCTTGGTCTCATGAAAATTTGGAGGAGGACGTTGTATTTTTTGTGTTTTCCAAGCCAGTTATCTCTGCTGTTTTTCTGTGCAGAGATGTTGCGAAAGAGCAAGAATTTATCACATTCTTCCTCGGAGATGTGGGGAAACTGTGGATTAGATTCAACCTCCCACTTAGGCTGACAAGTGCTCTGAGTGGTAGGCAACTGTGGACCCTGAGATGGATGAGATGTAATGCATCCAGCTGTCTATTTAAATAGTTTGAGTGGGCAGTCCATGCAACACTGCAAATGTGTGCACTAGCATTACTCATAATAACTACCTATTGTCCAGGTTCTTGGATATAGGTAAATATATAGAAATATGTTTTCTCATAGGTAAAATACTCCCAAAACTAATTTTCCTGCAGTTTTTACAAAACCTAACCACATGATTGTTATTATCTGTTTTAGTGGAGAGATATAGTACAGGAAAAAAAGTGTTTATGCTCTGAAAGTGCAGTATTGAGCTAGAATATTGAAAATTGTCTTTCATGACAAATGTGTTACAGCTCAGAGATTGCTCCAAAAGAAATTACTTTTCATGTTCTCTGAAAGTGAATATTTTCAATAATGACCAAGAGGTTGCTTCCTCAATAAACTTAGAGTGGTCCTGAGCATGTCAGTGGAAAGCAGATCTTTATATGAATTTCACTGCTCAGATTAATGCTTAGCTTTTGGATTTGGTATTGGACGACTTAACTGAGTTGGAACTCACGTTGCTTTTTCAGCCCATTCATTACAAAGCTTGTGAGCTGACTCCCAGTGAATATACCTTTTCTGAGTACTAACTAAGTAGGGTCCTTGTAGCTAGCCTGAAAGAGGTGAAAATGTGTCTCAGCACAAAGAATAAGAACCTTCCCACATCACCTTCTAATCTGAGAGGTGAAGGAGCTTGAGCTCCAGTGTGGTCTCCAATTACTTGTTCTGGGAATAAGTAGAAAGTGTCATTTCCTGTCCTTTCCTTTCACAAACTGTGTGATTTTTATGCATTTCTGTTGAAATTTCTCTAGTCAGAGGCCAGAGTGTCTTTCTCATAGCCATTTTATTATACAGAATGAAAAGATTTCCTACTCCAGCCTTTACCATTTGTATAAGGAGAATTACATAAAGCATAAGAGAATTAAGCACAGGAAACTGGAATTGGCATTAAATATCTATTAACCCCCACCTCCCACTTCAAAAAGCCCGACAACTTGCAAGCCAGTTGATCAACTACAAATTCCCATGCTGCAGTGACAAGGATGCAATTGCTCCCTTCTGAGGCAGTTGTTCCACAGTAGCATGCAAAGGATCTTTTTGTTTGTACATGAACTTTCTGTTGCTGTGCATAAACTCTAAATTACTACATTACATAACTATTTAAGTGAATTCAACTTTACTAGCAGACGTGAATTCCCCAATAGTTGACATTTTCCCTTATCTACATTCTCACAATTGTGTCAACAGTTATAGTGCAGGTAGCTTTTTTTCCTTTTTTTTTGAAAGAGAGGATATTAAGGGAAAATTGTAAGGAATTCAGACTATTAAGATATATTTTTTTCTACTTTGGCTCCTAGGGATTCAGTCTTTCAAATACAAGATATCTCCCAAATTACTTTTTATCTGGAATTTTGGCACCATTTAACCAGGTTTTACTAGCTACATTGTCCTTGAAATGAAAAATCAGTGGGAAATATTTTTGTTTATACCATCTAATGTTTGCAAAGAAAATCTACAGAATTGTTCTAAGAACAATGAACATCCTATAGGATTTTGCACCAGAGGAAAAAATATAATAAAAAGGAAAGATATTAAATCTATCAGTTTAGGGTACTTTTATGTGCAGATCACCAGGATTTATTGTTGGTTTTGTAATTGAGGTGGCTGTGGCAGCGAGGAGTTGAAGGAGTCATTGGTGGCACTAGTGTGCCCATAAGAGCAGGGCTGGAGCAGAGTCCAGCATTCTTTGGAGCCCTGCCCGGTGTCTGTGCTAGATGCAGCACTGCCCTGTCTGGGCCACTGGATGCTGGTTCCTGCATCTCTGCACTGCAGTCTGTTAAACCATGTAGGCTTGCCTTTAGATGTATTATTCTTCATGTCCTCTGGGACTGTCTCTCCCACATTCAATTGGACATCTTCAGCTTCTAATTTAGTCCAAGGATATAAAGAATGGATGCTACCAAGTCACACAGAAGAATGACACAAACAGCTAATATTTGCATTTTAGCTTATTTCCTGTTGTTTTCCTGTGGCTGCTGGCATTGTCACAAAAGCTTCCTTTCTAATTGCTTAGCTTAAAATATACATACATTGTGCATTACATCTACAACTCCCTGAATGGAGGTTGTATTAGTCCAAGGATATAAAGAATGGATGCTACCAAGTCACACAGAAGAATGACACAAACAGCTAATATTTGCATTTTAGCTTATTTCCTGTTGTTTTCCTGTGGCTGCTGGCATTGTCACAAAAGCTTCCTTTCTAATTGCTTAGCTTAAAATATACATACATTGTGCATTACATCTACAACTCCCTGAATGGAGGTTGTAGTCAGGTGGGGGTTGGTCTCTTCTCTCCGGCAACCAGCAGTAGGACAAGAGGGCACAGACTCAAGCTCTGCCAGGGGAGGTTTAGGTTGGATATTAGGAAGAGATTTTTTACAGAAAGAGTAGTCAAACATTGGAATGTGCTGCCCGGGAAGGTGGTGGATTCACCATCCCTGGAGGTTTTCAGGATGAGACTGTATGTGGCACTTAGTGCCATGGTCTAGTAATGACAGTAGGGTTGGACTCGATGGTCTTTGAGGTCTCTTCCAACCCGATTGATTCTATGATTCTGTGTATTTTCTCAAACTCCTTGAGAATGAGAACTGTGGGGAGCTTGCAGAAGGGCCTTTCTGTGAGGCTCTTCAACTGTGAAATTCCCTGAGTGTTTAGATTCTTCACAGTCTGTATTCTCATCCTATGTGCTTGTAGCATGGGTAGGCAGACATTTCCCCTGACAGATAGGCAATAGACAGTAGACTTCAGGCTTGTCTCAAACAGTGAATGTCTCTCCCCCCCTACTTTGCAGCAAAGGATTGAGTCAACATTAGTCCCTTGTAGGACTTAATGTCAGAATGAGTCATTCATGAGGAGTTGCCATATTTAGATGTACTGTAAGGGAGGGTAGGGTCATCTGATAATAGTACAGGATGCTATTCCTTGAGGTGTCATGTGGTTTCCTGTTCTTTCCTTTCTACTTTTAATTTCCCTTTGAAGTAAGTTTATTGAGTTGCACAGGACTGAAAGAAATGCAACAGACAATAATTCAGCTTCCTTATTTCTTGACCTATTCATGTACTGGCCAAACACTCTACATCTTCTTAATTTCCAATATCCTTCCCCATATCTATTCACTTCCTGAATTTCTTTGGCTCATGATAACACCACAAAACCCATGTGATTACTCATTCAGGCTTATTGTTTCCTTTTTTTTCCTGAGGGGTAGCCAATTCTCATAAATAGAAGTTATTCCTGGGCAGGTATGTTTCAGCACATGCTGTGTTGAAATCAAATGTCAGGTATTACAGGCATTTTTTTTAAAGATACTGCAGATGTCTCTAGTGAGGTAGTCTTATTTCTGCTTAAATGGCATTAGGAAGTCCTGGCTCTAGTAACAACACCCAAAAGACAGGGTTTTGACTACTGTCCATCCAAGATCTCAGAATTCCACATGAAATCTCTTAGTTGTATTAGTACACGTGAGTCAGTTCTCCTTCTAGCCCACTGTGTAGTATTTGGTACCCACAGCTTTCATTAAAGGTCCTTCAGCAGGGAATCTATACACATGATAGACACACTCTGTAGCTTTCTCTATGTGTAATGTGCATATACAGTCTGTTTAAACTTATCTTAATTTTCTTCTTCTCTCAGGTATTATGATGACTTTACACAGTGCACAGAACGTGAAGCTAACAACGCAAGTTGCTTTTGGCCAAACCCCCTTGCAGAAGGCTTTATCACTGGAATTCATAAACAGTTCTTTTCAAACTGTTCTTCAGAAAAGGTTCACTGGGAAGATCCACCGGATGAAATTCTCATAACTCTGATCTTGATCCCAGTCATGTTGACATGTGCAATGATAACACTGGTAGTATGGTGCAGCAAGAGAAGTGACATCCTGGTTTAAGTTCTGCCTCTGGGCTTTCTTTTTCTCCATTTCCTTCTTCCAGTAACACTTAAGAAAGGAGGATGAAGAGAGAAACTTGCTATAAAGATTTCAGATCTGCTGAAAGAGAACCTGGGAGGTGCTGAGATGGAGACAATGCTCCTGTGAACAAAGAGCTGCTTGCTGCCACTACTGAAAGTCACTGCTTCTGGCTTGGCCATTGGTGTTGCTGGTGCAAAACTCTTACTTCCATCAGGCCTCATCATCATGGAATTCACAGGCAGCTCCCAGAAACAGGATAGTCAAATGGACTCTTTATCTGCAAAAGGGACAAAGTTATTTTCCTATGGGTAAAGATGGTTGGTAAACTAAGTTTTGCAAAACTGTATATAAGTGTATGTATGCATGGTGTAGCATTGACTGCAGGGGAGATGATATCTCTTGAGCTTTTGTGCAGGACACTCAAAGCTTTCATCTGTGAACCCTGTGACTTGGATGGATCACTGGCATAGGAACTGAACATGGATGTAACCAAGTGGCAGCTTTTCCTATAAGCTGGTCAAAATCATCATTATCAAGAACTGGAAGTATTGTCCTGGCAAAGGAACAATTTATGTGTCCAGGGACTATCCCCATAGGAAAATTATCATGCCACATTATAAAATAGTTTATAAAACTCCTTTAAACATGGCTACTTGGAATTGTATGTATTACAAACAAACCCTGGGAAGATATACAGGTTTTATTTTACAGAGCTGGAAAAGATGAGAGGAAATTGGTTGATTATGAATATGCTAGGGAGTAATGAAGAAACTTTCATATGCCAGACTCTTTATTTTTCCTCTCAAAATTATTATTCTTGATGACTTGTGTTTACTCTGTACTCCCCACTTAATTCAATTTATGCAAATGATATCCTACAAATAAATATAAAGGTGTCATGTTGATTGAGGTGGATTTGAGAGTATTGTACATAAATAATTCTTCATCCCATGAAGAGTGTGGAAACTAAAGTATTAACATCGAAGCTTGAAGTAGGTGTAGAAGGAAAGATAAAAAATTAAACTCAGAAATCTTATTCTAAAAAGTTATTCCTATGTAAGAGTTTAAATAAAGACCATAAGCTCAAAATTAAACAACTTCCATGTTTGTGTTGCAAACCTTCCTTTTCTGTCATTTCACAAAATGCTTTTCAGTCAAATGCTCTTCTATTATAAATGTGAGATACCTGTTACAGGTGACTCTTCATTTTTCCATACCTAATGCACACAAATGAAACACAGGTCAAATGTCTGAGTAATGGTGTTTCATATCTCTTCTAATTAGTTTTTCTCCTTTGAGGTTCTGGCTCAGTGTTTGAGACAGATCTGCATGTATGAAAAGCATTTTCTGGCTTGAATTGAATTAGAAGTGCTCCGTGTATTAACACCTTTAAGTTTGTTTTCACATCCTTTCACAAGGATCGAAGGCACCAACTTATTTTTTCATTTTGCTAATGTTGGAATGATTCAATTTTGAAGGTGTTTCCTGTGTGTTTTTCCAAAGTCTCTTTTTTACTCTCTAGATGCTAGCAGAAATTGCTCTTTGTAAAAAAGAAGTGGCCTAATATACTAAGGATTTGGGTTTAGTCTTCTATTTAACTATTATTTTCTGCGTTACAGTGCTTTGTACCACCAAAACTAGTGGTCAAGTATAAAACCCAACATACTAATTTTATCCAAAAGGTTGTTTGTTTAAGTATTTGTATGGCCAAAACCAAATAATTTTATATTCTGCATGGAGTTGCAGTTTAATCCTTATTTTATGTTAAATTTCAACAAGCTTCAAAGTAAGTTTCCAAATTTTTGTCTGGAAACCACATAGCAAAAATTATGACTTTTAAAAAAACATGTTCACTTCAACCTAATTGCCATATTTGGTGCAAATTCTTGACCAGTTCTGGCTCATTTGAAACTGTGTACACCTGATCCACAAGTCATCTGAGAGATATGAGTCAGCTTAATCCAATATAAAACAGATTGGCCTGGGTACTAAATGAAAAAGAAACTGCCCCCTTGATGACTTCATACTACTAGATGTTTATTGTGGTCTTTAAAAGAATGCCTTGTTTAAATGAATTCTGTTTAATTTGAAAATAAAATCTAGTGTGAACTTTTCTAAGAGTCTTAAATGTAAGCTCCAAAGAATAATAAATATTAGATTTTCCTTCATGTGCCATGGAGCAGGGGCAAGGATTCTGTCACCTCTCTGCGTTGGAGGTGAAAATCTAATCTTTTTTGTGTGCCTTTCCCATCCAAAGTGTGATCTTCCATTATTTTATTTAATGTAGCCTTAGCGGTTACATCTGGAGAAACATTTTAGTATTTTAAGGAAAACAGTAACTTCAGTGTTCTGTTCTTAACAGTTGTGTACATTAATAGGGGCCCAGAATGATAAATTGGATCTTCTGTCATAGCTTGTACTATGTATTAGTGAGAGTTAGTGGTTATTTTCTACTGCATGGACCTTGCTACCTCTCCCCCAAAGCCTGTTTCTATTGCCAAGAAAATCACATCTGGTACCAAGAATCTGGCTCATTTTGTAATTGCAAATTAATTCTGTGTTACAAGAGTCTCAGAGGAAAACAGAGAGACATTCAAAAAGAAAGTAACTGGTTCAAAATCCTTCCTAGAACTGGAACAGTGATTGATCCCAAGCCATGTGTAGGCCAGAAGAGAAGTGACAGGCTTGCTAAGCAGCTAGCTGACATTGTTAATTTCTGTCAGTTGTAGGATTTTTTGCATTCAGGATCAACTGGGGAAGTGTGTATTTCCATAGGGTATAAGAGTTTCAGCAAAGAGTTGACAAAAGATGACTAGCAGAAGCAAAACAAAGGTGGAGGGGGCTGCCATCTCTTTCAAGAAGGGTATCAGGGGTGAAGGCCAAAGGAGGAGAAGAGTTACTGAAGAGCAAGGAAAAAGATGATTAACAATACAAAACAATTTGGGGTTTCCTTCCAAGAGGATAACCTCACCATAAGCAGGTTAGTAACAAATGTCCCTTGGTGCTTTGGTAAGGAATGGCAAGGA
The DNA here is from genome assembly GCF_000695815.1 of Acanthisitta chloris. NCBI lineage: Eukaryota > Metazoa > Chordata > Aves > Passeriformes > Acanthisittidae > Acanthisitta > Acanthisitta chloris. The sequence goes on from NW_008668885.1 coordinate 43,104, forward strand.
AATCCTGCATGCTCCCTGCCTCTGTCTGAAGTTCATGCAGAGGGAATCAAAAGCCTCTTTCATCTCTGGCAGCCCCACAATTAAATGCCCTTCTACAAAGTCTGGGCATCCAGGTGAATTTATAGGAACACCCAGAAGGTGTGCCTCTTCTTTGGCTGGAGTAGGTGGTGTCTCTCTTTCCATCTAAATGCCATGCATGGATTTTGGCAGCAGGTGTCTACCTGCTCCAGTACGTAGTTTGGATCTTTTGGAACTTGATGCAAAGTATGAATTTTGCAAGGCAGCAAGATAATGTGTAGAAAATGCTGCAATGCAGAACATTATTTTGCTTAAACCTCATTTGTCAAAGGCATCAGGGTATTTCAGTCCTAGAAAATGAAAGGTCTTGACCTGTATATGCAAAGTCTGAGTTCCAAAGGGAAAAAACAAAGCATTGCATTTTTTTACCTCATGTTGGGAGGAAAAGGACAATTAGTGACTGTCATTGCTTCTGAATACAAGAAGAATGAATGTTTTGACAGAAATACCTAAGAGCATGCAGTGGTATCTTAATATTGAGAAGTACTTCAGGAAATAGCAAAAACTATTTAATTTTAAGTTATAGAGTCTGTGTTTCTGGTACTCTAGCAGAACTTTGCAGTAATACGAGTAGACCCCAAAATAGCTCTGAATTTGATAAGAAAAGCAGATTTTCTGCATAGTAGGAAATCTGAGGAGCACTGAGGCTACTTCCTTGTCTTTAGTTAAACTCTCAGCAGAACATTTTGAAAGGCGACTAATAGTAATAGTGCATAATGGGCATAATCTATCAACAATAACTGGGCCAAGATACTCAGGGAATGGAGGCAGAACCAGGTGGCATATAGGCACCAATCTACTTAGAGCTCACGTGAAAGCTAACTCTGCTCGGAAGTGTCTGAAGAGACATTAATATGGTACTGTACTAGGCTTTGAGAGATGTGCCTTTTTGTATCACCTTATGCAGAGAACATCACTAATGAAATGACCTGACAGCTTGAAACATGGGGTTGTAAAAAGTGTGCATTTAGAGAGTTTCCTGAGAGTATGCATATACAGACATGACTAACAGAAACATTACTGGCTTTTTGGGGGAACCTGCAGGGCTGGGAGTAGTGTAGCTGCTTAATATTTGCCATTCAGAGATGCCTGGATTCTGTCTAAATCCTTCAGGGTGGTATATTTTTTTCTTGGCAAGTTTTTATATCTAGGGTGTAGGTATATACATAAGAGTAGGCTTTCATATTTTCATCACATTCTAAGAGAGACGCCTGGTTTTGATCTGATGAATGATCAGAAATGCTCTCTAGGAACCATCACATGGATCCTTGTGACTGTTTCACTACAGCCTCAGCTACCAGAGGATGAGTCATGCTCCCAAGCACTTTAGTCCTCTATTCTTCAGTGCCCTGTCTGAATAGGGAATAATCTCAGAGGGGTGCTATGAGGATAAGAAAGTGAATGATTACAAGTTACTTAAAGAATGTTGAGTTGTAGAACATATTTACAATCTAATGATTTGAAACCACAGCAATTGAAATATCAATTTGAAATACATGCAGGAAAAATTTTCAGGATTCAGTCCATTTGGCTAGTTGTTTTTCTTTGTTGATTTTTTATTTTATTTGTAGCTATTCTCTTTGAAAAATTAATGGACTAGAAGGGAGAAATAAAGAGTCTATGCTTGTTAAAGCACAGCCTTATATATTTAAAAATGTCATTGTACTTCTCGTCTATGATTGACATTAGCATGAGTCTTTTGTCATCTTCATTCTCCTGCTGCTCAGAGCAGTAGGAGAATGCAATTTTTGCCTGACAGTTTTAGTAACATTAAAGATGCAGAATGACAACAGTGGAAGCTTTTCAGCACATAGCTGCTTAAAAGTGAAATATGTCTTTGGAAACCAGCTGAAATATTCTTGGAGAGTGCACCAAGGGACTGCATATGTGTGTATACAAACAGTGAGTGGGAACACTCACTTCAAATGCTAGGAAGTTATGGTATATTTACTTGCTTGCCTCATACAAACACCTCAGCTTAGTCATTCAAAAACAACTGAAGAAAACCTAACAGTCTCCATCTCCCTTCTCTTTAACAGGACTGTAACATAGCTGCAAGGGAATGTGCTGCTATTTTCCAGCTAGACTGATAGTTTTTGTATACCTTATTGAGACTCCATAACTGCGTACATACAATTCCATGTAAATGGTGTATCTGCTCAAGATTTGATGCATAAACACATTCTGTACACAATCGAGAAGGTTATGTGTATGCTTTTCACTGCAAAGAGGAAATTCCAGTAGTTTATCCATGTGACCAGCCATTGGAGGCACATATGCCATTTCAGCATGTCTCAGGCATTAGCCATCGTTAGAACCAAAAATCTTGGGGGAGACCAACTGATACAAGTCTTGAAGCATGACTGTGTCTGATCAGAGTCCTACGACCTTCAGATTTTGGCAGATAAAGTTGCAGAGGGCTGTTAGGATTTTTATATTTAATCAACTGCTGTAAAAGCAAAGATAAGTATTTTATGAGAATTGAACAATTTGGGTTTTTTTAGGAACTTGAATAGGAACTAAATTTGAAGGCAATAGCACATTCAATCATTCCTGTTCCAAACTACTGTAATGAGGCTTGGATTTAACTGGGCTGTAGAAATCTAATTAAACTAAATGTTAATTTCTAAATAAAATGATGCATGCAAAGTTACACCTTGATTTTTAAGTTGGTCTTTGCCCTATGCATGAATTTTAACCTGAATGAAGAGACAAGGGTAAGGAAGAAAAATAAAAAAGCCAAATTATTCTATGAAGTATCAAGAATTTTACCTATTTATTTAAATAAATTATGTATTGATTACTCTGCGATTTAGACTTTGTATAAAAGCACATTACTTTCTTCATGGGTACTTTTCAAAGGCATGAAGCTATTAACCCAGACAACTTTGGGAATGCAGGTACCTTTCTTCCTGTTTTGCAAATGGTGAGATGTCACTGTTGTTTTCTGGTTAGTTTTTTGGGAGTAACTCGATGAAAATACTGGAGACAGTTGTGTCAGGGTCATGATCTGAGCCAGCAGAACTGAATGAACAGCTGGGTCAGATTTTAAAGGAAAATGTATTAGTCCTAATGGGGCACTCCAGTAGGAGTGCTGCTTGGGGCTATCTGGAGTCAGTCTGCAGACTTAAAAGCCTTGCTTGGGAAGACTCAAGTTTGCAACATTTTGGCAAAAGGAAATAATTTCTAAGGATAGCTGTTAATTACTGAGGTCACAATTTATAGAAATTTTAACATATCAGCATCTTAGTGATCTATGTAGATCCCTACGCTGGGATTTTTAAAAAGTGCGTTCCCATGAACTTTAGTCTCTAAGGAGAGATACTTGCTTAAAGTATAGCATTTATGAAGTGGTTGCAATGAATTTTCCTGTCAGCACTGAGTGAATCCCAACCCTTTTGGACTACCTAATTTGTCCCAGTTTATTTTAAAGTGAGGAGCTCTAGCAGCAAATTTTATCCTTTTTAGGAATTAATCTGGGCATTAAAACTACTTTGGAGAAACACCAGTATTTGACAATTGTGTTGGCAGAACATCTGTACTCTCTTTTTTTTCTGACTTTCAACAATTTGATTTTGCTAGGAAAAAGTAAGCAGAGTAGCAGAACTTGCAGTCCTTTGTAATAACTACTGCTTTAATACTTAATTGAAAATACTCTGATAAATCTACCACATACACTTTGTTTTCCTGAACTGAGTATAAGAAAGTCAAACCAATAAGCATAATTTCAGTACTTGTGGTGATTGATCACTGGATCCTCTCTATCTGTTGTACATAATCTGATATAATTATGAAATAGGATTGAGTAACTTTGATTTAGCTGAAAAAATTCAATTTGGCAGATTATAAGACTGAAAGATACAGTGTTCTGTGTAACATGCAGTCCTGTCAATATATGCTGTAGGCTAAGAGTTTCAAAATAGAAATAAAGTACTGAAATTGGCAAAAAATGGGGCAGAACATTCCATTCCATTAAATAAACCACCACAAATCTGGGTGAAAAGATGTCTTACCAGTATGTAACCTAAGAGCAATCTCCATGCAAATATAACTTAATCTTTGTAAGTTAATGGTAATAAGGAGAGCTAAGTCATCTGGTTAACCTGTGAATGTTTAAGTTGTGTTGAAGCCAGAGAGCAAACTTGAGTTAATGCACACATATATCAAAATGCAATCTACCAGTCAGAACTCCTAAGGTGTCATGTAATCCCTGACCTGAAAAGGTTGTTTATTTTGGCTCAAAATTTTAGTGTCTTTGATGGGTTCAGTTGCTTGGCATACAGGCTTGTAAGCTTGTACATTTCTATGACTTGTTCTTAAGTGACTTCAGGAACCACTCATGCACCAGTGAAGTCAATGGATGTTCAGATCCACTGACCTGCCTTTGGCTGGATCATGCCAGAATCATGCTATTATATAAAGCAAAATTTGGACACACATCTGAAAGTAATGGAAGAGAAAGAACAATGCCAAAATAAGGTTTGACTTTGACTGATGTTGCGTTTTTGATTCAGCATTAATAACCCCAACTCAGACTTCTGAGTGCCATCACAAAAGTCAGCCCCAAATATTGTGAGGAAATTTTGCCCTTTTTGGTGGTTGAAGGGAATTAAAAGACAAGTAGATATTGCCAGCTACAGAAGAACTTTCAAACCAGATACCTTCTTGAATCAGTTTTGATTGTGGAAATTATTAATGTGTGTGCTAGTAGTCACTACTTAAAGCTTCTTAGAACATTTTGTCTTTGAAGAAAGAAATACATGAGATTTAGCAGTAAAAAAAAATAGAGCTGAAAAATATGATCTGAAACTGTATTTCAGTATATTGTCCCTTACAATATCTTATCTTACAGCTTTACAGGTAGTAACAGAAAATACACCTGAAACCACAGAAGTCTATGTCAAAAATTTATCCTTTTTAAAAGACAGACATAAGTTCATGTTACATTCTTCCCACTAAAGATGATGTAGCTGAGACAGCCACAAGCCTTCCAAAATAGATAATTTTTACTAGTAAATCATGTATTAGACCAACAGCAGTAACTGTGAAGCATATTGCAAGCCACACATTCCTGAGGCTGATGATCAAGACCAGAAGTTAATGACTGCTGCTAATGTCACCAACACATAATGTTCATTAGGATCTCACCAGGGACTGTTCATATCAGAGCAATCATTTCAGCCTCTCCCAGGGTCATATGATCAGCCTACTCAGTCTTATTTCTACTCTCTGGGGTGAAGAAATAGTGCCTGAAAAAAGAAGAAAATAGAAATATTTATAGCTTTGTGTTATGTGTTCCTGATTGCTGCAGTGGATCAGAGGCATGCAGTGACTGCTCTCTATTTATAGTTCTTCTTTGAGGCTACCATTAGATTGAGAAGGAGACATTTAAGGACTTGACAAGGACAATGCAATTCATAAGCAACCTACCTGATGGTGTAAGGTTGCTTTTACTGCAGTTGGCTTATAATGTAATTCATAAGAAAGTTAGGTCATTTTTATTTCCACTGGCTTGTATTTTGGGTGGGGGTGCATCTAAAGAAGCAGAAAAATCCCAGGGTAGTTCACTGTGACTGTACCATTAATTGCTCTACTGATGCTTAATGTGAATGTCCTTAGTTTCTATCCTGCTTTGGGCTGTTTTCAGTGATGTAGAAGTGCAAACCAGGCACTTCCCAGGTGTCCTATATACCAGTTTGTCCATATTGACCAGGATGGAGAGCTAGCCTGGTGAATATGTTTTCCCCTTTAATCACTGTGCTGCCTGAAAGCTGCTTTGCTTTGATGGTCTTCTAATGGTTAAGGTCAGGGAAGTGTGTTGATCCTCTCTCAAAAAGGTGCCATGTTTTGGATCTCTTCCAATACAGTCTATAGAGAGGGGATTACACCCAGGTTAGGTTATGGCAAATAAAAGAACCTCCCACTTTCCATTGGCTTTACAGATCTGGATAGAGAGAGTCATGCATCTGTACACATGTTATTAGAAGCATACAAATTCTCTCAGATGCTCTATGAAGATAATTGGTTATATCCCTGGTTATATACTCTTCCAAAATTATTTCATATATGAAGGGGAAAAAAAGTGGCCACAGAACATTGATCATGCTCTCCTGCTTCCACATAGTTTATGTAAACTGGTATGGCTACTGAGAAGCATGATCTATTGGAGATGGAGACCATGGCCAGAAAGTAGAGTCCTGGTGTGTGTATATGTGTGTGTGTAACAAACTCACAGTTACAAATACTGGAGAATTTCGAGATGGTCGTGAACTAAGATGGTGCATTAGTGAAACACAACTGTGAGAGGCTGGACATTTGCACCAAAAATGTAAGATAAGCATTTAATTATTTATGTGCCTATGATTATTATTGTAAAATAAAAGTCTGTGGAAGTAAGGTAAGATTTTTGCCACTTAGCAAGTACATAAGCTACAGTACCAGAGTTGCACAGTACAATGACACTGAAAAAAATTTTAAAAATCGTTTTTCTGGGGAATGTTTATTAATGATCAAAAGGTGAGAATTATGCAGTGATAGTCTTTGGGAATTGGTCTTTATGAGTTCTGAGGATGTCATAGATCAGTAATCTTAGTGAATGGAAGCAAATGCACACAGTAGATTCAACAGTAATTAGTCATAATTTCCTTTATTTTTGTCCAAATAAAGTTATTTTCAGTTAGAAGGAAGTATTTTCACATCATTGGTAGGAAAGTCTCCATTCAGATTTCTGCCCAAGTTTTCTTTAAACCACTGACAGATTTTGTATGAAATGTAGTAGATGCTGTAAGAAATCTTGGGTTTTCCAATTAGCTTTTTTTTTATTAACCACATTTTCACATATTTTCACACAGAATCTGGAAATATTGGGTAGATTTAATAGATGCAATGTTCTAATCTAGTGAACTTCTCCACATGAAGTATGGTTAAATTGTGTAACTTACTGCTCCAAGAATTTGTTGAGATAATAGGAACAGAAAAAACCAAACTGACTTACTGTATGAAATGAAGAATGTTCATGTTGCCAAAGCATACAGTTAGTTTTGAAGACCATATAGATTTCTGCCTTGAATTATAAATAAAAAAATATATAATGCAGAGAGTGGCTTTGGGGGAGCAGCAGATAATTGTGTGAATGCTTCTTGTGCTTGATGTGGAACTTCCAATTTATGGTTAGTTTCTTTAATCCACACATTGACTGCTGGACATTGAGAAGGCATTTTAGAATTCCAAGCTTTCCTGAGTCTGACCTTGGAGAATAAAACAGTAAGTTATGATTTAGCCCAGAGAGAATGGTACCTGAAACTGAAGTAAAATTTTCCCTAAAGAAGCTACTTTGGCTCATTTCAGCTCATTTCTGTGAAGGTGAAAGAAAGGATTAGAGAAGGGGAAAAGAGTTCTTAGCAAGTACAGCCTCCAACATTCTACTTCTTTGCCAAAAGTAAAGCTATTGACAGTTTAAAATAACCCAAACTGAACGTGTACAAGCTTGGCCTAGCTGTGAAGTAGCAGGCAAAGATATATTAGTGTAAATCTGCTTTGCCAGATGTTTGATGTTTGTTGTTATACAATGAGCAGGTTACAAGTCAGCTAATTTTAAAAAAAACCAATTTATTTACATACTTGCAGTGTATGTGAGGTGCCAGCAATCGTAGAATAGAGATGGGATGGCTCTGGTGGCTGCTAACTGGCAGTAAATAGCTACTATGTGCTTAGACCTCTAACTACTGAGAAGTACTTTCTGCATTAAGCAATGTGATTTGCTCTTTGCAAACAAAATGTGCTTTGTTGTTTGAGATGACAAGAAATTATATATAACTAGAGTAGACTTAGACTGAATACAAGGACGAGATTTTTTATGATGAAAGTGGTGGGGCCCTGGAACAGGTTAACCAGAGAAGTTGTGCATGAGCCTCATTGGATGTTTTCAAAAGCAAGTTGGATGGGACTTTGAGCAACTGGATCTAATGTGCAAAATCCCTTCACAAGGCAGGGGGATGGGACTAGATGATCTTTGATGGTCCCTTCCAACCCAGACCATTCTGTGATTCTATGTTTCTATAACTCTTCTGGCTTGATTTTTTTTCAATTAAAAATAAATTTTTTTTGTGGATCAAAGATTTTGATTATGTAATATTTATGTTCCTGGACTGTGTTGACTTAGACAAACTTCCAAGTTCCCCAAGATATTTATGCTGACATTGTTATGTGAAAAAATGTTTAGAAAGGTAACATACTTACGTCTTTACAAAAGCGCAAACCCTGTATGACTGTGGATCAGGTATTGACTTTCCTTTTAAGGCTTTTGTTCACCATTTTCAAAACTTCTCAATAAGACAACTGAGGCTTCTTTGTCATGAATTGTGACGATCATTTCTTTCTTGCCTAGTTACAGGCTTCCTTACATAACCTAATTTACAAGATTCTCATTACCCATTAAATTTATACCTGCCTAAAATTCTTTGTGAATTTTCTTCTGAATTTATTCATGCTGTA